>NC_133294.1:423966-454872 GCF_005239225.2 Populus alba | reverse complement strand
CGAAACGCTTTGCCTCGGTGAGTTTTTCGCAGTATTCCGACTTCGATGCCCCGGTTGCTGAAATTCAGGTTGCCTTTTGAAATTTCGGGTGATCCTCTTGAGCATGTATGCTTCTGCAACTTTTTCTACATCAGACTTCTTCAGCAAACGGCGAAACGATTTGCCTCGGTGAGTTTCGCGACATTCCGACTTCGATGCCCTGGTTGATGAAATTCAGTTGCCTTTGAATTTCGGATGATCCCTCTTGAGGCATGTATGCTTCTGCTACTTTGTTCTACATAACACTTCATCCGCAAATGGCGAAACGCTTTAACATGTTTGAGTTTCGCGCATTCCGCCTTCGATGCCCCCGGTTGTCGAAAATTCAGTTTGCCTATGAATTTCGGGTGATCCCTCTTGAGCATGTATGCTTCTGCTACTTGTTCTACATCCGACTTCTTCCGCAAACGGCGAAACGCTTTGACTCGGTGAGTTTCGCGGCATTCCGACTTCGATGCCCTGGTTTGCAAAATTAAGTTGCCCTTGAATTTTGGGTGATCCCTCTTGAGCATGTATGCTTCTGCTACTTGTTCTACATCAGACTTCTTCCGCAAACGGCAAAACGCTTTGACTCGGTGAGTTTCGCGGCATTCTGACTTCGATGCCCCGGTTGCCCAAATTCAGTTGCCTTTGAATTTATGGGGGTGATCCTCTTGAGCAGTATGCTTCTGCTACTTGTTCTACATAACTCTTCTTCCGCATACGGCGAAAACGCCTTTGCCTCGTGAGTTTCGCAGTATTCCGACTTCGATGCCCGGTTGCCGAAATTCAGTTGCCTTTGAATTTCGGGTGATCCCTCTTGAGCATGTATGCTTTGCTACTTTTTTCGTACATCAGACTTCTTCAGCAAACGGCGAAACGATTTGCCTCGGTGAGTTTCGCGACATTCCGACTTCGATGCCCCGGTTGATGAAATTCAGTTGCCTTTGAATTTCGGATGATCCCTCTTGAGCATGTATGCTTCTGCTACTTGTTCTACATAACACTTCATCCGCAAATGGCGAAAACGCTTTAACATGTTAGTTTCGCGGCATTCCGCCTTCGATTTGCCCCGGTTGTCGAAATTCAGTTGCCTATGAATTTCGGGTGATCCCTCTTGAGCATGTATGCTTCTGCTACTTGTTCTACATCCGACTTCTTCCGCAAACGGTGAAACGCTTTGACTCGGTGAGTTTCGCGGCATTCCGACTTCGATGCCCTGGTTTGCAAAATTAAGTTGCCCTTGAATTTTGGGTGATCCCTCTTGAGCATGTATGCTTCTGCTACTTGTTCTACATCAGACTTCTTCCGCAAACGGCAAAACGCTTTGACTCGGTGAGTTTCGCGGCATTCTGACTTCGATGCCCCGGTTGCCCAAATTCAGTTGCCTTTGAATTTAGGGTGATCCCTCTTGAGCATGTATGCTTCTGCTACTTGTTCTACATAACTCTTCTTCCGCATACAGCGAAACGCTTTGCCTCGGTGAGTTTCGCAGTATTCCGACTTCGATGCCCCGGTTGCCGAAATTCAGTTGCCTTTGAATTTCGGGTGATCCCTCTTGAGCATGTATGCTTCTGCTACTTTTTCTACATCAGACTTCTTCAGCAAACGGCGAAACGATTTGCCTCGGTGAGTTTCGCGACATTCCGACTTCGATGCCCCGGTTGATGAAATTCAGTTGCCTTTGAATTTCGGATGATCCCTCTTGAGCATGTATGCTTCTGCTACTTGTTCTACATAACACTTCATCCGCAAATGGATAAACGCTTTAACATGTTGAGTTTCGCGGCATTCCGCCTTCGATGCCCCGGTTGTCGAAATTCAGTTGCCTATGAATTTCGGGTGATCCCTCTTGAGCATGTATGCTTCTGCTACTTGTTCTACATCCGACTTCTTCCGCAAACGGCAAAACGCTTTGACTCGGTGAGTTTCGCGGCATTCCGACTTCGATGCCCTGGTTTCCAAAATTAAGTTGCCCTTGAATTTTGGGTGATCCCTCTTGAGCATGTATGCTTCTGCTACTTGTTCTACATAACACTTCTTCCGCATACGGCGAAAGCCTTTGCCTCGGTGAGTTTCGCGGCATTCCGACTTCGATGCCCCGGTTGCCGAAATTCAGTTGCCTTTGAATTTCGGGTGATCCCTCTGGAGCATGTATGCTTCTGCTACTTTTTCTACATCAGACTTCTTCCGCAAACGGCGAAACGCTTTGACTCGGTGAGTTTCGCGGCATTCTGACTTCGATGCCCCGGTTGCCAAAATTCAGTTGCCTTTGAATTTAGGGTGATCCCACTTGAGCATGTATGCTTCTGCTAGTTGTTCTACATAACTCTTCTTCCGCATACGGCGAAACGCTTTGCCTCGGTGAGTTTCGCAGCATTCCGACTTCGATGCCCCGGTTGCCGAAATTCAGTTGCCTTTGAATTTCGGGTGATCCCTCTGGAGAATGTATGCTTCTGCTACTTTTTCTACATCAGACTTCTTCAGCAAACGGCAAAACGATTTGCCTTGGTGAGTTTCGCGACATTCCGACTTCGATGCCCCGGTTGATGAAATTCAGTTGCCTTTAAATTTCGGGTGATCCCTCTTGAGCATGTATGCTTCTGCTACTTGTTCTACATAACACTTCATCCGCAAATGGCGAAACGCTTTAACATGTTGAGTTTCGCGGCATTCCGCCTTCGATGCCCCGGTTGTCGAAATTCAGTTGCCTATGAATTTCGGGTGATCCCTATTGAGCATGTATGCTTCTGCTACTTGTTCTACATCCGACTTCTTCCGCAAACGGCGAAACGCTTTGACTCGGTGAGTTTCGCGGCATTCCGACTTCGATGCCCTGGTTGCCAAAATTCAGTTGCCTTTGAATTTAGGGTGATCCCACTTGAGCATGTATGGTTCTGCTAGTTGTTCTACATAACTCTTCTTCCGCATACGGCGAAACGCTTTGCCTCGGTGAGTTTCGCAGCATTCCGACTTCGATGCCCCGGTTGCCGAAATTCAATTGCCTTTGAATTTCGGGTGATCCCTCTGGAGCATGTATGCTTCTGCTACTTTTTCTACATCAGACTTCTTCAGCAAACGGCGAAACGATTTGCCTTGGTGAGTTTCGCGACATTCCGACTTCGATGCCCCGGTTGATGAAATTCAGTTGCCTTTAAATTTCGGGTGATCCCTCTTGAGCATGTATGCTTCTGCTACTTGTTCTACATAACACTTCATCCGCAAATGGCGAAACGCTTTCACATGTTGAGTTTCGCGGCATTCCGCCTTCGATGCCCCGGTTGTCGAAATTCAGTTGCCTATGAATTTCGGGTGATCCCTCTTGAGCATGTATGCTTCTGCTACATGTTCTACATCCGACTTCTTCCGCAAACGGCGAAACGCTTTGACTCGGTGAGTTTCGCGGCATTCCGACTTCGATGCCCTGGTTTCCAAAATTAAGTTGCCCTTGAATTTTGGGTGATCCCTCTTGAGCATGTATGCTTCTGCTACTTGTTCTACATCAGACTTCTTCCGCAAACGGCGAAACGCTTTGACTCGGTGAGTTTCGCGGCATTCCGACTTCGATGCCCTGGTTTCCAAAATTAAGTTGCCCTTGAATTTCGGGTGATCCCTCTTGAGCATGTATGCTTCTGCTACATGTTCTACATCCGACTTCTTCCGCAAACGGCGAAACGCTTTGACTCGGTGAGTTTCGCGGCATTCCGACTTCGATGCCCTGGTTTCCAAAATTAAGTTGCCCTTGAATTTTGGGTGATCCCTCTTGAGCATGTATGCTTCTGCTACTTGTTCTACATCAGACTTCTTCCGCAAACGGCGAAACGCTTTGACTCGGTGAGTTTCGCGGCATTCTGACTTCGATGCCCCGGTTGCCCAAATTCAGTTGCCTTTGAATTTAGGGTGATCCCTCTTGAGCATGTATGCTTCTGCTACTTGTTCTACATACTCTTCTTCCGCATACGGCGAAACGCTTTGCCTCGGTGAGTTTCGCAGCATTCCGCCTTCGATGCCCCGGTTGTCGAAATTCAGTCGCCTTTGAATTTCGCGTGATCCCTCTTGAGCATGTATGCTTCTGCTACTTGTTCTACATAACACTTCTTCCGCATACGGCGAAACGCTTTGCCTCGGTGAGTTTCGCGGCATTCCGACTTCGATGCCCCGGTTGCCCAAATTCAGTTGCCTTTGAATTTCGGCTGATCCCTCTTGAGCATGTATGCTTGTGGTACTTGTTCTACATTAGACATCTTCGGCAAACAGCGAAACGCTTTGCCTCGGTGAGTTTCGCAGCATTTCGACTTCGATGCCCCGGTTACCGAAATTCAGTTTCCTTTGAATTTCAGGTGGTCCCTCTTGAGCATGTATGCTTTTGCTACTTGTTCTACATAACACTTCATCCGCAAATGGCGTAACGCTTTGACTTGTTGAGTTTCGCGGCATTCCGCCTTCGATGCCCCGGTTGCCGAAATTCAGTTGCCTTTGAATTCCAGGTGATCCCTCTACAGCATGTATGCTTCTGCTACTTTTTCTACATCAGAATTCTTTTGCAAACGGCGAAACGATTTGACTCGGTGAGTTTCGCGGCATTCCGACTTCGATGCCCCGGTTGACGAAATTCAGTTGCCTTTGAATTTCGGGTGATCCCTCTTGAGCATGTATGCTTCTGCTACTTGTTCTACATAACACTTCATCCGCAAATGGCGAAACGCTTTGACTTGTTGAGTTTCGCGGCATTCCGCCTTCGATGCCCTGGTTTCCAAAATTAAGTTGCCCTTGAATTTTGGGTGATCCCTCTTGAGCATGTATGCTTCTGCTACTTGTTCTACATCAGACTTCTTCCGCAAACGGCGAAACGCTTTGACTCAGTGAGTTTCGCGGTATTCTGACTTCGATGCCCCGGTTGCCCAAATTCAGTTGCCTTTGAATTTAGGGTGATCCCTCTTGAGCATGTATGCTTCTGCTACTTGTTCTACATAACTCTTCTTCCGCATACGGCGAAACGCTTTGCCTCGGTGAGTTTCGCAGCATTACGACTTCGATGCCCTGGTTGCCGAAATTCAGTTGCCTTTGAATTTCGAGTGATCCCTCTTGAGCATGTATGCTTGTGCTACTTGTTCTACATTAGACATCTTCCGCAAACGGCGAAACGCTTTGCCTCGGTGAGTTTCGCGGCATTCCGCCTTCGATGCCCCGGTTGTTGAAATTCAGTTGCCTTTGAATTTCGGGTGATCCCTCTTGAGCATGTAAGCTTCTGCTACTTGTTCTACATCTGACTTCATCCGCAAACGGCGAAACGCTTTGACTCGGTGAGTTTCGCGGCATTCCGACTTTGATGCCCTGGTTTCCAAAATTAAGTTGCCCTTGAATTTTGGGTGATCCCTCTTGAGCATGTATGCTTCTACTACTTGTTCTACATCAGACTACTTCCGCAAATGGCGAAACGCTTTGATTCGGTGATTTTCGCAGCATTCCGACTTCGATGCCCCGGTTGCCGAAATTCAGTTGCCTTTGAAATTCGGGTGATCCATCTTGAGCATGTATGCTTGTGCTACTTGTTCTACATTAGACATCTTCCGCAAACGGCGAAACGCTTTGCCTCGGTGAGTTTCGCAGCATTCCGACTTCGATGCCCCGGTTGCCGAAATTCAGTTGCCTTTGAATTTCGGGTCATCCCTCTTGAGCATGTATGCTTCTGCTACTTGTTCTACATAACACTTCATCCGCAAATGGCGAAACGCTTTGACTTGTTGAGTTTCGCGGCATTCCGCCTTCGATGCCCCGGTTGCCGAAATTCAGTTGCCTTTGAATTTCGGGTGATCCCTCTAGAGCATGTATGCTTCTGCTACTTTTTCTACATCAGAATTCTTTTGCAAACGGCGAAACGATTTGCCTCGGTGAGTTTCGTGGCATTCCGACTTCGATGCCCCGGTTGATGAAATTCAGTTGCCTTTGAATTTCGGGTGATCCCTCTTGAGCATGTATGCTTGTGCTACTTGTTCTACATAACACTTCATCCGCAAATGGCGAAACGCTTTAACATGTTGAGTTTCGTGGCATTCCGCCTTCGATGCCCCGGTTGTCGAAATTCAGTTGCCTTTGAATTTCGCGTGATCCCTCTTGAGCATGTATGCTTGTGCTACTTGTTCTACATCCGACTTCTTCCGCAAACGGCGAAACGCTATGACTCGGTGAGTTTCGCAGCATTCCGACATCGATGCCCCGGTTGCCGAAATTCAGTTGCCTTTGAAATTCGGGTGATCCATCTTGAGCATGTATGCTTGTGCTACTTGTTCTACATTAGACATCTTCCGCAAACGGCGAAACGCGTTGCCTCGGTGAGTTTCGCAGCATTCCGACTTCGATGCCCCGGTTGCCGAAATTCAGTTGCCTTTGAATTTCGGGTGATCCCTCTTGAGCATGTATGTTTCTGCTACTTGTTCTACATCCGACTTCTTCCGCAAACGGCGAAACGCTTTGACTCGGTGAGTTTCGCGGCATTCCGACTTCGATGCCCTGGTTTCCAAAATTAAGTTGCCCTTGAATTTTGGGCGATCCCTCTTGAGCATGTATGCTTCTGCTACTTGTTCTACATCCGACTTCTTCCGCAAACGGCGAAACGCTTTGACTCGGTGAGTTTCGCGGCATTCCGACTTCGATGCCCTGGTTTCCAAAATTAAGTTGCCCTTGAATTTTGGGCGATCCCTCTTGAGCATGTATGCTTCTGCTACTTGTTCTACATCAGACTTCTTCCGCAAACGGCGAAACGCTTTGACTCGGTGAGTTTCGCGGCATTCCGACTTCGATGCCCCGGTTGCCCAAATTCAGTTGCCTTTGAATTTCGGGTGATCCCTCTTGAGCATGTATGCTTCTGCTACTTGTTCTACATAACACTTCTTCCGCATACGGCGAAACGCTTTGCCTCGGTGAGTTTCGCGGCATTCCGACTTCGATGCCCCGGTTGCCCAAATTCAGTTGCCTTTGAATTTCGGGTGATCCCTCTTGAGCATGTATGCTTGTGCTACTTGTTCTACATTAGACATCTTCCGCAAACGGCGAAACGCGTTGCCTCGGTGAGTTTCGCAGCATTCCGACTTCGATGCCCCGGTTGCCGAAAATCAGTTGCCTTTGAATTTCGGGTGATCCCTCTTGAGCATGTATGCTTGTGCTACTTGTTCTACATCAGACTGCTTCCGCAAACGGCGATACGCTTTGACTCGGTGAGTTTCGCGGCATTCCGACTTCGATGCCCTGGTTTCCAAAATTAAGTTGCCCTTGAATTTTGGGTGATCCCTCTTGAGCATGTATGCTTCTGCTAGTTGTTCTACATCAGACTTCTTCCGCAAACGGCGAAACGCTTTGACTCGGTGAGTTTCGCGGCATTCCGACTTCGATGCCCCGGTTGCCCAAATTCAGTTGCCTTTGAATTTCTGGTGATCCCTCTTGAGCATGTATGCTTCTGCTACTTGTTCTACGTAACACTTCTTCCGCATACGGCGAAACGCTTTGCCTCGGTGAGTTTCGCGGCATTCCGACTTCCATGCCCCGGTTGCCCAAATTCAGTTGCCTTTGAATTTCGGGTGATCCCTCTTGAGCATGTATGCTTCTGCTACTTGTTCTACATTAGACATCTTCGTCAAACGGCGAAACGCTTTGCCTCGGTGAGTTTCGCAGCATTCCAACTTCGATGCTCCGGTTGCCGAAATTCAGTTGCCTTGGAATTTCGGGTGATCCCTCTTGAGCATGTATGCTTCTGCTACTTGTTCTACATAACACTTCATCCGCAAATGGCGTAATGCTTTGACTTGTTGAGTTTCGCGGCATTCCGCCTTCGATGCCCCGGTTGCCGAAATTTAGTTGCCTTTGAATTTCGGGTGATCCCTCTGGAGCATGTATGCTTCTGCTACTTTTTCTACATCAGACTTCTTCCGCAAACGGCGAAACGCTTTGCCTCGGTGAGTTTCGCAGCATTCCAACTTCGATGCTCCGGTTGACGAAATTCAGTTGCCTTTGAATTTCGGGTGATCCCTCTTGAGCATGTATGCTTCTTCTACTTGTTCTACATAACACTTCTTCCGCATACGGCGAAACGCTTTGCCTCGGTGAGTTTCGCGGCATTCCGACTTCGATGCCCCGGTTGTCGAAATTCAGTTGCCTTTGAATTTCGGGTGATCCCTCTTGAGCATGTGTGCTTCTGCTACTTGTTCTACATCCGACTTCTTCCGCAAACGGCGAAACGCTTTCATTCGGTGAGTTTTGCGGCATTCCAACTTCGATGCCCTGGTTTCCAAAATTAAGTTGCCCTTGAATTTTGGGTGATCCCTCTTGAGCATGTATGCTTCTGCTACTTGTTCTACATCAGACTTCTTCCGCAAACGGCGAAACGCTTTGACTCGGTGAGTTTTGCGGCATTCCAACTTCGATGCCCCGGTTGCCCAAATTCAGTTGCCCTTGAATTTCGGGTGATCCCTCTTGAGCATGTATGCTTCTGCTACTTGTTCTACATAACACTTCTTCCGCATACGGCGAAACGCTTTGCCTCGGTGAGTTTTGCGGCATTCCGACTTCGATGCCCCGGTTGCCCAAATTCAGTTTCCTTTGAATTTCGGGTGATCCCTCTCGAGCATGTATGCTTGTGCTACTTGTTCTACATTAGACATCTTCCGCAAACGGCGAAACACTTTGCCTCGGTGAGTTTCGCAGCATTCCGACTTCGATGCCCCGTGTCATAACCCAATTTTGGGTTATTCCCCAAATTTCACTTTTTTAAAAAATAAAAATCAAAAAAATAAAATAAAGGCTGGCAACGCGAAGAAGGTTGGTCGGGAAATCAAGCTGCAATTTTTGGATGAAATTCAAGGCCTAATTGTTCCCCATTATGCCGAAAAAAATAGGAATACAATGCAAATTCAAGGTTAAATTAAATGATTATTGGATGAATTTGCATGAAAATTAAGTCCAAGGACATAATTAAATTTTTAATAGGTCAATTTGATTTAATCATGGGCCAAATTGAATTTTAATTATGTTTAAGAATTAATTTGGGTCCAATTGAAGGATTTAATTAAGTGCAAGGACTTAATTATACTTTAAATGGGCCAAATTAATTTTATTTGGGGCTTAATTGGTGAAAAAATTAAGTTTGGGAGCCTAATTTGGGCTTAATTGAGAAGAATGGAATTATACGAGACCAAATTTAATTTTTATCAAGATGATTGATTGAAATCAGGGGCCAAATTGAAAGAAAATTGAAGTTTTGGGGCCAATTAGGGGTTAAATTGACAAAATCCAAAGCCAAGGACCAATCTGCAAAAGGCCCCAAACTATAGGGGTCAAATTGATAAAATCCGGGGGTCAAATTGAAGAATTGGAAAGCGGCGCCGTGTTTGTGTTTAAAAAAAAAAAAACGCGGGTACTGTTCATCATCTTCCCCGTGAAGCTGCCCGAGTGGCAGACTTCGAGGCGCATTTTCTACCTCGTTTGTTCCCCAAATCTGACAAGGCATGCACCGACATGTTTACCTGCAATCCCTGTATCCCGTGGAGTGGTCCGGTCGGGTCGAAAATCTTGGAAACGGCTCCGTTTATTGGCCCAAAGTGGCACCCTCGGGCAGTCTGCAGCCTTGGATTGCCAAATTTTACAGTTCGAGGTGCACACTTTGAACCAACGGCTTGGATTCCTCGAGTCGAATCAAGGGCTGAGACTTTTTCCCCGTTGAAGACAAGATTACCCTCTTTCCATCCCTATAAATAGGAGCCAATTTCGTGCTTAGAGGGGGGAGAAAATGGAACGAAAAGTTGGCCGAAAACCAGCATTTCCTGCCCAGTTCCTGCAACCAGCCCTTTCTCTCTCCACCGTGGCTTCAGCCACTACCACCATCATCACCTCTTCTCTTCTGTCGTCTCCACCGTGAGCAGACCACCCCTTCATTCTTCTCCCAGCTGGTCTTTTCCATCACCAGCAGCATCCCTCCTCAGCCACACCAACAGCTCCAGCCGTGAGCTTTTCCTTCTCCTCTCTAGGACCCGTTTTCTCCTTCTTGCAGCGGCGACCAGAACCAGCAACCGGCAGCAGCAGCACCAAGCTCTCCATCAACGCCGCCCCAGCCTCTCGTCATCCACCTAGACAGCGGCTGTTCCTCCCACGCCAGGCAACTTCCTCCTCCCCGCTTCGCCTGTTCTTCATTGTCGTGGCTGCTGCATGCAGAATTCATTTCTGCATGCAGCATGGTTAATTAGCATGGTTGCTGGGCTGGGCCAGCAACCATGCGGGCTTGGGCCAGACCATTTGGGGTCCGGCCTGGCCCAAAAGAAAGAGAGGGATATGATGGGTCGGGATCGGCCCAACCAAAAGTTCTTGGGCCTGGCCTAGCTAGCTGGGCCGGTCCAACCCAACCCACATTTAATATTATATATTATTATATTATAATATTATTTTAAATAAAAAAAATTCCAAAAAAATTCAAAAAATCATTTTAAAAAATTTTGTGATTTTCTCAAATATTTTTCTACCAATTTTACACAATGTCGGATTGTATATTTACACTGTAAAATACAAACCCGGTATTAAAATACCCGGTTTTTTCCGAAATATTTCAAAAAAATACAAAAAAAAAAACATTTTCAAAAAGAAAAAATATTTCATTGCATACGGCCAAATCCTAAAATTGTTCCAAGCATATTTTTTGTAAAAACAAAAATTGCATCTTTTTCATGTTTTTTTTAATGGATATCGTAACCAGATTATGATTGTCCATTAGGATTTGGCCAAAATGTCAAAAACCCTTTTTTTCAACCTTTTTTTTCTAGGATTCGGATGTAGACTTTAATATTTGTGGGGTGTAAAATTACGCGATAATGTACATCCTCAGTTATTAAAGATACAAGGTATAAATAAAAGCAATTTAAAAATTAAGACTTTAGAATGGTTAGGATTTAACCGAATAAGGTAGAGACTTCCTCACGAGGGGAGATCTGCCTTGAACCTTAGAAAGACCAACGAATAGAAAGTCGACCTAGAAAAACAATCAAACAACATTGCAGCTTACCTTAGGTAGGGTGCACTGGGGGTGATGCGTCTTCCCCTTGCACAACCAGTCCCTTACTCAGACTCTCGTAGACCATAGGTTCCTAGTGACCATGATACTAGGTGGCGACTCCAACGAACCAAGCAAAACACAAACAATAAAAAAAAAATAGCCAGCCGATGCCGCGCGTATTTTTTGACATGCGACATCCCGGTTGCCGAAATTCAGTTGCCTTTGAATTTCAGGTGATCCCTCTTGAGCATGTATGCTTCTGCTACTTGTTCTACATAACACTTCTTCCGCAAACGGCGAAACGCTTTGACTGGTTGAGTTTCGCGGCATTCCGCCTTCGATGCCCCGGTTGCCGAAATTCAGTTGCCTTTGAATTTCGGGTGATCCCTCTTGAGCATGTATGCTTCTGCTACTTGTTCTACATCAGACTTCTTCCGTAAACGGCGAAACGCTTTGACTCGGTGATTCTCGCGGCATTCCGACTTCGATGCCCCGGTTGCCGAAATTCAGTTGCCTTTCAATTTCGGGTGATCCCTCTTGAGCATGTATGCTTCTGCTACTTGTTCTACATAACACTTCATCCGCAAATGGCGTAACGCTTTAACTTGTTGAGTTTCGCGGCATTCCGCCTTCGATGCCCCGGTTGCCGAAATTCAGTTGCCTTTGAATTTCGGGTGATCCCTCTTGAGCATGTATGCTTCTGCTACTTGTTCTACATCAGACTTCTTCCGCAAACGGCGAAACGCTTTGACTCGGTGATTTTCGCGGCATTCCGACTTCGATGCCCTAGTTGCCGAAATTCAGTTGCCTTTGAAATTCAGGTGATCCATCTTGAGCATGTATGCTTCTGCTACTTGTTCTACATCAGACTTCTTCCACAAACGGCGAAACGTTTTGACTCGGTGAGTTTCACGGCATTACAACTTCGATGCCCTGGTTTCCAAAATTCAGTTGCCCTTGAATTTCGGGTGATCCATCTTGAGCATGTATGCTTCTGCTACTTGTTCTACATCAGACTTCTTCCACAAACGGCGAAACGCTTTTCCTCGGTGAGTTTCGCGGCATTCCGCCTTCGATGCCCCGCTTGCCGAAATTCATTTGCCTTTGAATTTTGGGTGATCCCTCTTGAGCATGTATGCTTCTGCTACTAGTTCTGCATAACACTTCTTCCGCAAACGGCGAAACATTTTGACTCGATGAGTTTCCCGGCATTCCGACTTTGATGCCCCGGTTGCCGTAATTCAGTTCCCTTTGAATTTCGGGTGATCCCTCTTGAGCATGTAAGCTTCTGCTACTTGTTCTACATCAGACTTCTTCCGCAAACGGCGAAAAGCTTGGACTCGGTGAGTTTCGCGACATTCCGACTTCCATGCCGTGGTTTCCAAAATTAAGTTGCCCTTGAATTTGGGGTGATCCCTCTTGAGCATGTATGCTTCTGCTACTTGTTCTACATCAGACTTCTTCCGCAAACGGGAAACGCTTTGACTCGGTGAGTTTCGCGGCATTCTGACTTCGATGCCCCGGTTGCCCAAATTCAGTTGCCTTTGAATTTCGGGTGATCCCTCTTGAGCATGTATGCTTCTGCTACTTGTTCTACATCAGACTTCTTCCGCAAACGGCAAAACGCTTTGACTCGGTGATTTTCGCGGCATTCCGACTTCGATGCCCTGGTTGCCGAAATTCAGTTGCCTTTGAAATTCGGGTGATCCATCTTGAGCATGTATGCTTCTGCTACTTGTTCTACATCAGACTTCTTCCACAAACGGCGGAACACTTTGACTTGGTGAGTTTCGCGGCATTCCGCCTTCGATGCCCCGGTTGCCGAAATTCATTTGCCTTTGAATTTTGGGTGATCCCTCTTGAGCATGTATGCTTCTGCTACTTGTTCTACATAACACTTCTTCCGCATACGGCGAAACGCTTTGCCTCGGTGAGTTTCGCGGCATTCTGACTTCGATGCCCCGGTTGCCCAAATTCAGTTGCGTTTGAATTTCAGGTGATCCCTCTTGAGCATGTATGCTTGTGCTACTTGTTCTACATCAGACTTCTTCCGCAAACGGCGGAACGCTTTGACTCGGTGAGTTTCGCGGCATTCCGACTTCGATGCCCTGGTTTCCAAAATTAAGTTGCCCTTGAATTTTGGGTGATCCCTCTTGAGCATGTATGTTTCTGCTACTTGTTCTACATCAGACTTCTTCCATAAATGGCGAAACGCTTTGACTCGGTGAGTTTCGCGGCATTCCGACTTCAATGCCCCGGTTGCCCAAATTCAGTTGCCTTTGTATTTCGGGTGAACCCTCTTGAGCATGTATGCTTCTACTACTTGTTCTACATAACACTTCTTCCGCAAACGGCGGAACGTTTTGACTCGGTGAGTTTCGCGGTATTCCGACTTCGATGCCCTGGTTTCCAAAATTAAGTTGCCCTTGAATTTTGGGTGATCCCTCTTGAGCATGTATGTTTCTGCTACTTGTTCTACATCAGACTTCTTCCACAAACGACGAAACGCTTTGACTCGGTGAGTTTCGCGGCATTCCGACTTCGATGCCCCGGTTGTTCAAATTCAGTTGCCTTTGAATTTCGGGTGATCCCTCTTGAGCATGTATTCTTGTGCTACTTGTTCTACATTAGAAATCTTCCGCAAACGGCGAAACGCTTTGCCTCGGTGAGTTTCGCAGCATTCCGACTACGATGCCCCGGTTGCCCAAATTCAGTTGCCTTTGAATTTCGGGTGATCCCTCTGGAGCATGTATGCTTCTTCTACTTTTTCTACATCAGACTTCTTTCGCAAATGGCGAAACGATTTGCCTCGGTGAGTTTCGCGGCATTCCGACTTCGATGCCCCGGTTGACGAAATTCAAATGCCTTTGAATTTCGGGTGATCCCTCTTGAGCATGTATGCTTCTGCTACTTGTTCTACATAACACTTCATCCACAAATGGCGAAACGCTTTGACTTGTTGAGTTTCGCGGCATTCCGCCTTCGATGCCCCGGTTGTCGAAATTCAGTTGCCTTTGAATTTCGGGTGATCCCTGTTGAGCATGTATGCTTCTGCTACTTGTTCTACATCCGACTTCTTCCGCAAACGGTGAAACGCTTTGACTTGGTGAGTTTCGCGGCATTCCGACTTCGATGCCCTGGTTTCCAAAATTAAGTTGCCCTTGAATTTTGGGTGATCCGTCTTGAGCATGTATGCTTCTGCTACTTGTTCTACATCAGACTTCATCCGCAAACGGCGAAACGCTTTGACTCGGTGAGTTTCGCAGCATTCCGACTTCGATGCTCCGGTTGCCCAAATTCATTTGCCTTTGAATTTCGAGTGATCCCTCTTGAGCATGTATGCTTCTGCTACTTGTTCTACATCCGACTTCTTCCGCAAACGGCGAAACGCTTTGACTTGGTGAGTTTCGCGGCATTCCGACTTCGATGCCCTGGTTTCCAAAATTAAGTTGCCCTTGAATTTTGGGTGATCCCACTTGAGCATGTATGTTTCTGCTACTTGTTCTACATCAGACTTCTTCCACAAACGGCGAAACGCTTTGACTCGGTGAGTTTCGCAGCATTCGGACTTCGATGCCCCGGTTGCCCAAATTCATTTGCCTTTGAATTTCGGGTGATCCCTCTTGAGCATGTATGCTTCTGCTACTTGTTCTACATCCGACTTCTTCCGCAAACGGCGAAACGCTTTGCCTCGGTGAGTTTCGCGGCATTCCGACTTCGATGCCCTGGTTTCCAAAATTAAGTTGCCCTTGAATTTTGGGTGATCCCTCTTGAGCATGTATGTTTCTGCTACTTGTTCTACATCAGACTTCTTCCACAAACGGCGAAACGCTTTGACTCGGTGAGTTTCGCGGCATTCCGACTTCGATGCCCCGGTTGTCCAAATTCAGTTGCCTTTGAATTTCGGGTGATCCCTCTTGAGCATGTATGCTTGTGCTACTTGTTCTACATTAGAAATCTTCCGCAAACGGCGAAACACTTTGCCTCGGTGAGTTTCGCAGCATTCCGACTTCGATGCCCCAGTTGCCCAAATTCAGTTGCCTTTGAATTTCGGGTGATCCCTCTGGAGCATGTATGCTGCTGCTACTTTTTCTACATCAGACTTCTTTCGCAAATGGCGAAACGCTTTTCCTCGGTGAGTTTCGCGGCATTCCGCCTTCGATGCCCCGCTTGCCGAAATTCATTTGCCTTTGAATTTTGGGTGATCCCTCTTGAGCATGTATGCTTCTGCTACTAGTTCTGCATAACACTTCTTCCGCAAACGGCGAAACATTTTGACTCTATGAGTTTTCCGGCATTCCGACTTTGATGCCCCGGTTGCCGTAATTCAGTTGCCTTTGAATTTCGGGTGATCCCTCTTGAGCATGTAAGCTTCTGCTACTTGTTCTACATCAGACTTCTTCCGCAAACGGCGAAAAGCTTGGACTCGGTGAGTTTCGCGACATTCTGACTTCCATGCCGTGGATTCCAAAATTAAGTTGCCCTTGAATTTGGGGTGATCCCTCTTGAGCATGTATGCTTCTGCTACTTGTTCTACATCAGACTTCTTCCGCAAACGGTGAAACGCTTTGACTCGGTGAGTTTCGCGGCATTCCGACTTCGATGCCCCGGTTGCCCAAATTCAGTTGCCTTTGAATTTCGGGTGATCCCTCTTGAGCATGTATGCTTCTGCTACTTGTTCTACATCAGACTTCTTCCGCAAACGGCGAAACGCTTTGACTCGGTGATTTTCGCGGCATTCCGACTTCGATGCCCTGGTTGCCGAAATTCAGTTGCCTTTGAAATTCGGGTGATCCATCTTGAGCATGTAGGCTTCTGCTACTTGTTCTACATCAGACTTCTTCCATAAACGGCGGAACGCTTTGACTTGGTGAGTTTCGCGGCATTCCGCCTTCGATGCCCCGGTTGCCGAAATTCATTTGCCTTTGAATTTTGGGTGATCCCTCTTGAGCATGTATGCTTCTGCTACTTGTTCTACATAACACTTCTTCCGCATACGGCGAAACGCTTTGCCTCGGTGAGTTTCGCGGCATTCCGACTTCGATGCCCCGGTTGCCCAAATTCAGTTGCGTTTGAATTTCGGGTGATCCCTCTTGAGCATGTATGCTTGTGCTACTTGTTCTACATCAGACTTCTTCCGCAAACGGCGGAACGCTTTGACTCGGTGAGTTTCGCGGCATTCCGACTTCGATGCCCTGGTTTCCAAAATTAAGTTGCCCTTGAATTTTGGGTGATCCCTCTTGAGCATGTATGTTTCTGCTACTTGTTCTACACCAGACTTCTTCCGCAAACGGCGGAACGCTTTGACTCGGTGAGTTTCGCAGCATTCCGACTTCGATGCCCCGGTTGCCCAAATTCAGTTGCCTTTGAATTTCGGGTGATCCCTCTTGAGCATGTATGCTTCTGCTACTTGTTCTACATAACACTTTTTCCGCATACGGCGAAACGCTTTGCCTCGGTGTGTTTCGCGGCATTCCGACTTCGATGCCCTGGTTTCCAAAATTAAGTTGCCCTTGAATTTTGGGTGATCCCTCTTGAGCATGTATGTTTCTCCTACTTGTTCTACATCAGACTTCTTCCGCAAACGGCGAAACGCTTTGACTTGGTGAGTTTCGCGGCATTCCGACTTCGATGCCCTGGTTTCCAAAATTAAGTTGCCCTTGATTTTTGGGTGATCCCTCTTGAGCATGTATGCTTCTGCTACTTGTTCTACATCAGACTTCATCCGCAAACGGCGAAACGCTTTGACTCGGTGAGTTTCGCCTCATTCCGACTTCGATGCCCCGGTTGCCCAAATTCAGTTGCCTTTGAATTTCGGGTGATCCCTCTTGAGCATGTATGCTTCTGCTACTTGTTCTACATAACACTTCTTCCGCATACGGCGAAACGCTTTGCCTCGGTGTGTTTCGCGGCATTCCGACTTCGATGCCCCGGTTGCCCAAATTCATTTGCCTTTGAATTTCGGGTGATCCCTCTTGAGCATGTATGCTTGTGCTACTTTTTCTACATTAGACATCTTCCGCAAACGGTGAAACGCTTTGCCTCGGTGAGTTTCGCGGCATTCCGACTTCGATGCCCCGGTTGCCGAAATTCAGTTGCCGTTGAATTTCGGGTGATCCCTCTTGAGCATGTATGCTTGTGCTACTTGTTCTACATCAGACTTCTTCCGCAAACGGCGGAACGCTTTGACTCGGTGAGTTTCGCGGCATTCCGACTTCGATGCCCTGGTTTCCAAAATTAAGTTGCCCTTGAATTTTGGGTGATCCGTCTTGAGCATGTATGTTTCTGCTACTTGTTCTACATCAGACTTCTTCCACAAACGGCGAAACGCTTTGACTCGGTGAGTTTCGCGGCATTCCGACTTCAATGCCCCGGTTGCCCAAATTCAGTTGCCTTTGAATTTCGGGTGAACCCTCTTTAGGATGTATGCTTCTGCTACTTGTTCTACATAACACTTCTTCCGCATACGGCGAAACGCTTTGCCTCGGTGAGTTTCGCGGCATTCCGACTTTGATGCCCCGGTTGTCCAAATTCAGTTGCCTTTGAATTTCGGGTGATCCCTCTTGACCATGTATGCTTGTGCTACTTGTTCTACATTAGAAATCTTTCGTAAACGGCGAAACGCTTTGCCTCGGTGAGTTTCGCAGCATTCCGACTTCGATGCCCCGGTTGCCCAAATTCAGTTGCCTTTGAATTTCGGGTGATCCCTCTGGAGCATGTATGCTTCTGCTACTTTTTCTACATCAGACTTCTTTCGCAAATGGCGAAACGATTTGCCTCGGTGAGTTTCGCGGCATTCCGACTTCGATGCCCCGGTTGACGAAATTCAGTTGCCTTTGAATTTCGGGTGATCCCTCTTGAGCATGTATGCTTCTGCTACTTGTTCTACATAACACTTCATCCGCAAATGGCGAAACGCTTTGACTTGTTGAGTTTCGCGGCATTCCGCCTTCGATGCCCCGGTTGTCGAAATTCAGTTGCCTTTGAATTTCGGGTGATCCCTCTTGAGCATGTATGCTTCTGCTACTTGTTCTACATCCGACTTCTTCCGCAAACGGCGAAACGCTTTGACTTGGTGAGTTTCGCGGCATTCCGACTTCGATGCCCTGGTTTCCAAAATTAAGTTGCCCTTGAATTTTGGGTGATCCCTCTTGAGCATGTATGCTTCTGCTACTTGTTCTACATCGGACTTCATCCGCAAACGGCGAAACGCTTTGACTTGGTGAGTTTCGCAGCATTCCGACTTCGATGCCCCGGTTGCCCAAATTCAGTTGCCTTTGAATTTCGGGTGATCCCTCTTGAGCATGTATGCTTCTGCTACTTGTTCTACATAACACTTCTTCCGCATACGGCGAAACGCTTTGCCTCGGTGTGTTTCGCGGCATTCCGACTTCGATGCCCCGGTTGCCCAAATTCAGTTGCCTTTGAATTTCGGGTGATCCCTCTTGACCATGTATGCTTGTGCTACTTTTTCTACATTAGACATCTTCCGCAAACGGTGAAACGCTTTGCCTCGGTGAGTTTCGCGGCATTCCGACTTCGATGCCCCGGTTGCCGAAATTTAGTTGCCTTTGAATTTCGGGTGATCCCTCTTGGGCATGTATGCTTCTGCTACTTGTTCTACATAACACTTCATCCGCAAATGGCGAAACGCTTTGAGTTGTTGAGTTTCGCGGCATTCCGCCTTCGATGCCCCGGTTGCCGAAATTCAGTTGCCTTTGAATTTCGGGTGATCCCTCTTGAGCATGTATGCTTCTGCTACTTGTTCTACATCAGACTTCTTCCGCAAACGGCGAAACGCTTTGACTCGGTGATTTTCGCGGCATTCCGACTTCGATGTCCTGGTTGCCGAAATTCAGTTGCTTTTGAAATTCGGGTGATCCCTCTTGAGCATGTATGCTTCTGCTACTTGTTCTACATAACACTTCTTCCGCATACGGCGAAACGCTTTGCCTCGGTGTGTTTCGCGGCATTCCGACTTCGATGCCCCGGTTTCCCAAATTCTGTTGCCTTTGAATTTCGGGTGATCCCTCTTGAGCATGTATGCTTCTGGTACTTGTTCTACATAACACTTCTTCCGCATACGGCGAAACGCTTTGCCTCGGTGTGTTTCGCGGCATTCCGACTTCGATGCCCCGGTTGCCCAAATTCAGTTGCCTTTGAATTTCGGGTGATCCCTCTTGACCATGTATGCTTCTGCTACTTGTTCTACATCAGACTTCTTCCGCAAACGGCGAAACGCTTTGACTCGGTGATTTTCGCGGCATTCCGACTTCGATGCCACGGTTGCTGAAATTCAGTTGCCTTTGAATTTCAGGTGATCCCACTTGAGCATGTATGCTTCTGCTACTTGTTCTACATAACACTTCATCCGCAAATGTCGTAACCCTTTCACTTGTTGAGTTTCGCGGCATTCCGCCTTCGATGCCCCGGTTGCCGAAATTCAGTTGCCTTTGAATTTCGGATGATCCCTCTTGAGCATGTATGCTTCTGCTACTTGTTCTACATAACACTTCTTCCGCATACGGCGAAATGCTTTGCCTCGGTGAGTTTCGCGGCATTCCGACTTCGATGCCCCGGTTGCCCAAATTCAGTTGCCTTTGAATTTCGGGTGATCCCTCTTGAGCATGTATGCTTGTGCTACTTGTTCTACATTAGACATCTTCCGCAAACGGCGAAACGCTTTGCCTCGGTGAGTTTCGCAGCATTCCGACTTCGATGCCCCGGTTGCCCAAATTCAGTTGCCTTTCAATTTCGGGTGATCCCTCTTGGGCATGTACGCTTCTGCTACTTGTTCTACATAACACTTCATCCGCAAATGGCGAAACGCTTTGACTTGTTGAGTTTCGCGGCATTCCGCCTTCGAATGCCCCGTTGCCGAAATTCAGTTGCCTTTGAATTTCGGGTGATCCCTCTTGAGCATGTATGCTTCTGCTACTTGTTCTACATAACACTTCATCCGCAAATGTCGTAACGCTTTGACTTGTTGAGTTTCGCGGCATTCCGCCTTCGATGCCCCGGTTGCCGAAATTCAGTTGCCTTTGAATTTCGGATGATCCATCTTGAGCATGTATGCTTCTGCTACTTGTTCTACATCAGACTTCTTCCGCATACGGCGAAACGCTTTGCCTCGGTGAGTTTCGCGGCATTCCGACTTCGATGCCCCGGTTGTCCAAATTCAGTTGCCTTTGAATTTCGGGTGATCCCTCTTGAGCATGTATGCTTGTGCTACTTGTTCTACATTAGAAATCTTCCGCAAACGGCGAAACGCTTTGACTCGGTGAGTTTCGCAGCATTCCGACTTCGATGCCCCGGTTGCCCAAATTCAGTTGCCTTTGAATTTCGGGTGATCCCTCTGGAGCATGTATGCTTCTGCTACTTTTTCTACATTAGAGATCTTCCGCAAACGGCGAAACGCTTTGCCTCGGTGAGTTTCGCGGCATTCCGACTTCGATGCCCCGGTTGCCGAAATTCAGTTGCCTTTGAATTTCGGGTGATCCCTCTTGAGCATGTATGCTTCTGCTACTTGTTCTACATAACACTTCATCCGCAAATGGCGAAACGCTTTGACTCGTTGAGTTTCGCGGCATTCCGACTTCGATGCCCCGGTTGTCGAAATTCAGTTGCCTTTGAATTTCGGGTGATCCCTCTTGAGCATGTATGCTTCTGCTACTTGTTCTACATCCGACTTCTTCCGCAAACGGCGAAACGCTTTGCCTCGGTGAGTTTCGCGGCATTCGACTTCGATGCCCCTGGTTGCCGAAATTCAGTTGCCTTTGAATTTCGGGTGATCCCTCTTGAGCATGTATGCTTCTGCTACTTGTTCTACATAACACTTCTTCCGCAAACGGCGAAACGCTTTGCCTCGGTGAGTTTCGCGGCATTCCGACTTCGATGCCCCGGTTGCCAAAATTCAGTTGCCTTGAATTTCGGGTGATCCCTCTTGAGCATGTATGCTTCTGCTACTTGTTCTACATCAGACATCTTCCGCAAACGGCGAAACGCTTTGCCTCGGTGAGTTTCGCGGCATTCCGACTTCGATGCCCCGGTTGCCAAATTCAGTTGCCTTTGAATTTCGGGTGATCCCTCTTGAGCATGTATGCTTCTGCTACATGTTCTACATCAGACATCTTCCGCAAACGGCGAAACGCTTTGACTCGGTGAGTTTCGCGGCATTCCGACTTCGATGCCCCGGTTGCCGAAATTCAGTTGCCTTGAATTTCGGGTGATCCCTCTTGAGCATGTATGCTTCTGCTACTTGTTCTACATCACTCTTCCGCAAACGGCGAAACGCTTTGCCTCGGTGAGTTTCGCGGCATTCCGACTTCGATGCCCCGGTTGCCGAAATTCAGTTGCCTTTGAATTTCGGGTGATCCCTCTTGAGCATGTATGCTTCTGCTACTTGTTCTACATCAGACTTCTTCCGCAAACGGCGAAACGCTTTGCCTCGGTGAGTTTCGCGGCATTCCGACTTCGATGCCCCGGTTGCCGAAATTCAGTTGCCTTTGAATTTCGGGTGATCCCTCTTGAGCATGTATGCTTCTGCTACTTGTTCTACATCAGACATCTTCCGCAAACGGCGAAACGCTTTGACTCGGTGAGTTTCGCGGCATTCCGACTTCGATGCCCCGGTTGCCGAAATTCAGTTGCCTTTGAATTTCGGGTGATCCCTCTTGAGCATGTATGCTTCTGCTACTTGTTCTACATCAGACATCTTCCGCAAACGGCGAAACGCTTTGACTCGGTGAGTTTCGCGGCATTCCGACTTCGATGCCCCGGTTGCCGAAATTCAGTTGCCTTTGAATTTCGGGTGATCCCTCTTGAGCATGTATGCTTCTGCTACTTGTTCTACATCAGACTTCTTCCGCAAACGGCGAAACGCTTTGCCTCGGTGAGTTTCGCGGCATTCCGACTTCGATGCCCCGGTTGCCGAAATTCAGTTGCCTTTGAATTTCGGGTGATCCCTCTTGAGCATGTATGCTTCTGCTACTTGTTCTACATCAGACATCTTCCGCAAACGGCGAAACGCTTTGACTCGGTGAGTTTCGCGGCATTCCGACTTCGATGCCCCGGTTGCCGAAATTCAGTTGCCCTTGAATTTCGGGTGATCCCTCTTGAGCATGTATGCTTCTGCTACTTGTTCTACATCAGACTTCTTCCGCAAACGGCGAAACGCTTTGCCTCGGTGAGTTTCGCGGCATTCCGACTTCGATGCCCCGGTTGCCGAAATTCAGTTGCCTTTGAATTTCGGGTGATCCCTCTTGAGCATGTATGCTTCTGCTACTTGTTCTACATCAGATCTTCCGCAAACGGCGAAACGCTTTGCCTCGGTGAGTTTCGCGGCATTCCGACTTCGATGCCCCGGTTGCCGAAATTCAGTTGCCTTTGAATTTCGGGTGATCCCTCTTGAGCATGTATGCTTCTGCTACTTGTTCTACATCAGACATCTTCCACAAACGGCGAAACGCTTTGCCTCGGTGAGTTTCGCGGCATTCCGACTTCGATGCCCGGTTGCCGAAATTCAGTTGCCTTTGAATTTCGGGTGATCCCTCTTGAGCATGTATGCTTCTGCTACTTGTTCTACATCAGACATCTTCCGCAAACGGCGAAACGCTTTGACTCGGTGAGTTTTCGCGGCATTCCGACTTCGATGCCCCGGTTGCCGAAATTCAGTTGCCCTTTGAATTTCGGGTGATCCCTCTTGAGCATGTATGCTTCTGCTACTTGTTCTACATCAGACATCTTCCGCAAACGGCGAAACGCTTTGACTCGGTGAGTTTCGCGGCATTCCGACTTCGATGCCCCGGTTGCCGAAATTCAGTTGCCTTTGAATTTCGGGTGATCCCTCTTGAGCATGTATGCTTCTGCTACATGTTCTACATCAGACATCTTCCGCAAACGGCGACACGCTTTGACTCGGTGAGTTTCGCGGCATTCCGACTTCGATGCCCCGGTTGCCGAAATTCAGTTGCCCTTGAATTTCGGGTGATCCCTCTTGAGCATGTATGCTTCTGCTACTTGTTCTACATCAGATCTTCCGCAAACGGCGAAACGCTTTGCCTCGGTGAGTTTCGCGGCATTCCGACTTCGATGCCCCGGTTGCCGAAATTCAGTTGCCTTGAATTTCGGGTGATCCCTCTTGAGCATGTATGCTTCTGCTACTTGTTCTACATCAGACTTCTTCCGCAAACGGCGAAACGCTTTGCCTCGGTGAGTTTCGCGGCATTCCGACTTCGATGCCCCGGTTGCCGAAATTCAGTTGCCTTTGAATTTCGGGTGATCCCTCTTGAGCATGTATGCTTCTGCTACTTGTTCTACATCAGACTTCTTCCGCAAACGGCGAAACGCTTTGCCTCGGTGAGTTTCGCGGCATTCCGACTTCGATGCCCCGGTTGCCGAAATTCAGTTGCCTTTGAATTTCGGGTGATCCCTCTTGAGCATGTATGCTTCTGCTACTTGTTCTACATCAGACATCTTCCGCAAACGGCGAAACGCTTTGCCTCGGTGAGTTTCGCGGCATTCCGACTTCGATGCCCCGGTTGCCGAAATTCAGTTGCCTTTGAATTTCGGGTGATCCCTCTTGAGCATGTATGCTTCTGCTACTTGTTCTACATCAGACATTCTTCCGCAAACGGCGAAACGCTTTGCCTCGGTGAGTTTCGCGGCATTCCGACTTCGATGCCCCGGTTGCCGAAATTCAGTTGCCTTTGAATTTCGGGTGATCCCTCTTGAGCATGTATGCTTCTGCTACTTGTTCTACATCAGACTTCTTCCGCAAACGGCGAAACGCTTTGCCTCGGTGAGTTTCGCGGCATTCCGACTTCGATGCCCCGGTTGCCGAAATTCAGTTGCCTTTGAATTTCGGGTGATCCCTCTTGAGCATGTATGCTTCTGCTACTTGTTCTACATCAGACTTCTTCCGCAAACGGCGAAACGCTTTGCCTCGGTGAGTTTCGCGGCATTCCGACTTCGATGCCCCGGTTGCCGAAATTCAGTTGCCCTTGAATTTCGGGTGATCCCTCTTGAGCATGTATGCTTCTGCTACTTGTTCTACATCAGACATCTTCCGCAAACGGCGAAACGCTTTGCCTCGGTGAGTTTCGCGGCATTCCGACTTCGATGCCCCGGTTGCCGAAATTCAGTTGCCCTTGAATTTCGGGTGATCCCTCTTGAGCATGTATGCTTCTGCTACTTGTTCTACATCAGACTTCTTCCGCAAACGGCGAAACGCTTTGCCTCGGTGAGTTTCGCGGCATTCCGACTTCGATGCCCCGGTTGCGAAATTCAGTTGCCTTTGAATTTCGGGTGATCCCTCTTGAGCATGTATGCTTCTGCTACTTGTTCTACATCAGACATCTTCCGCAAACGGCGAAACGCTTTGCCTCGGTGAGTTTCGCGGCATTCCGACTTCGATGCCCCGGTTGCCGAAATTCAGTTGCCTTTGAATTTCGGGTGATCCCTCTTGAGCATGTATGCTTCTGCTACTTGTTCTACATAGACTTCTTCCGCAAACGGCGAAACGCTTTGCCTCGGTGAGTTTCGCGGCATTCCGACTTCGATGCCCCGGTTGCCGAAATTCAGTTGCCTTGAATTTCGGGTGATCCCTCTTGAGCATGTATGCTTCTGCTACTTGTTCTACATCAGACTTCTTCCGCAAACGGCGAAACGCTTTGCCTCGGTGAGTTTCGCGGCATTCCGACTTCGATGCCCCGGTTGCCGAAATTCAGTTGCCTTTGAATTTCGGGTGATCCCTCTTGAGCATGTATGCTTCTGCTACTTGTTCTACATCAGACACTTCTTCCGCAAACGGCGAAACGCTTTGACTCGGTGAGTTTCGCGCATTCCGACTTCGATGCCCCGGTTGCCGAAATTCAGTTGCCCTTGAATTTCGGGTGATCCCTCTTGAGCATGTATGCTTCTGCTACTTGTTCTACATCAGACTTCTTCCGCAAACGGCGAAACGCTTTGCCTCGGTGAGTTTCGCGGCATTCCGACTTCGATGCCCCGGTTGCCGAAATTCAGTTGCCTTGAATTTCGGGTGATCCCTCTTGAGCATGTATGCTTCTGCTACATGTTCTACATCAGACTTCTTCCACAAACGGCGACACGCTTTGACTCGGTGAGTTTCGCGGCATTCCGACTTCGATGCCCCGGTTGCCGAAATTCAGTTGCCTTGAATTTCGGGTGATCCCTCTTGAGCATGTATGCTTCTGCTACTTGTTCTACATCAGACTTCTTCCACAAACGGCGAAACGCTTTGCCTCGGTGAGTTTCGCGGCATTCCGACTTCGATGCCCCGGTTGCCGAAATTCAGTTGCCTTTGAATTTCGGGTGATCCCTCTTGAGCATGTATGCTTCTGCTACTTGTTCTACATCAGACATCTTCCGCAAACGGCGAAACGCTTTGCCTCGGTGAGTTTCGCGGCATTCCGACTTCGATGCCCCGGTTGCGAAATTCAGTTGCCTTGAATTTCGGGTGATCCCTCTTGAGCAGTGTATGCTTCTGCTACTTGTTCTACATCAGACATCTTCTGCAAACGGCGAAACGCTTTGCCTCGGTGAGTTTCGCGGCATTTCCGACTTCGATGCCCCGGTTGCCGAAATTCAGTTGCCTTTGAATTTCGGGTGATCCCTCTTGAGCATGTATGCTTCTGCTACTTGTTCTACATCAGACTTCTTCCGCAAACGGCGAAACGCTTTGCCTCGGTGAGTTTCGCGGCATTCCGACTTCGATGCCCCGGTTGCCGAAATTCAGTTGCCCTTGAATTTCGGGTGATCCCTCTTGAGCATGTATGCTTCTGCTACTTGTTCTACATCAGACATCTTCCGCAAACGGCGAAACGCTTTGCCTCGGTGAGTTTCGCGGCATTCCGACTTCGATGCCCCGGTTGCCGAAATTCAGTTGCCCTTTGAATTTTCGGGTGATCCCTCTTGAGCATGTATGCTTCTGCTACTTGTTCTACATCAGACTTCTTCCGCCAAACGGCGAAACGCTTTGACTCGGTGAGTTTCGCGGCATTCCGACTTCGATGCCCCGGTTGCCGAAATTCAGTTGCCTTTGAATTTCGGGTGATCCCTCTTGAGCATGTATGCTTCTGCTACTTGTTCTACATCAGACTTCTTCCGCAAACGGCGAAACGCTTTGCCTCGGTGAGTTTCGCGGCATTCCGACTTCGATGCCCCGGTTGCCGAAATTCAGTTGCCTTTGAATTTCGGGTGATCCCTCTTGAGCATGTATGCTTCTGCTACTTGTTCTACATCAGACATCTTCCGCAAACGGCGAAACGCTTTGACTCGGTGAGTTTCGCGGCATTCCGACTTCGATGCCCCGGTTGCCGAAATTCAGTTGCCCTTGAATTTCGGGTGATCCCTCTTGAGCATGTATGCTTCTGCTACTTGTTCTACATCAGACATTCTTCCGCAAACGGCGAAAACGCTTTGCCTCGGTGAGTTTCGCGGCATTCCGACTTCGATGCCCCGGTTGCCGAAATTCAGTTGCCTTTGAATTTCGGGTGATCCCTCTTGAGCATGTATGCTTCTGCTACTTGTTCTACATCAGACTTCTTCCGCAAACGGCGAAACGCTTTGACTCGGTGAGTTTC
The DNA here is from genome assembly GCF_005239225.2 of Populus alba. Taxonomy (NCBI): domain Eukaryota; kingdom Viridiplantae; phylum Streptophyta; class Magnoliopsida; order Malpighiales; family Salicaceae; genus Populus; species Populus alba. The sequence continues at coordinate 428,220 of NC_133294.1, read as the reverse complement.
GCGCATTCCGACTTCGATGCCCCGGTTGCCGAAATTCAGTTGCCCTTTGAATTTCGGGTGATCCCTCTTGAGCATGTATGCTTCTGCTACTTGTTCTACATCAGACATCTTCCGCAAACGGCGAAACGCTTTGACTCGGTGAGTTTCGCGGCATTCCGACTTCGATGCCCCGGTTGCCGAAATTCAGTTGCCTTTGAATTTCGGGTGATCCCTCTTGAGCATGTATGCTTCTGCTACTTGTTCTAACATTCTTCCGCAAACGCGAAACGCTTTGCCTCGGTGAGTTTCGCGGCATTCCGACTTCGATGCCCCGGTTGCGAAATTCAGTTGCCCTTGAATTTCGGGTGATCCCTCTTGAGCATGTATGCTTCTGCTACTTGTTCTACATCAGACATCTTCCGCAAACGGCGAAACGCTTTGACTCGGTGAGTTTCGCGGCATTCCGACTTCGATGCCCCGGTTGCCGAAATTCAGTTGCCCTTGAATTTCGGGTGATCCCTCTTGAGCATGTATGCTTCTGCTACTTGTTCTACATCAGACTTCTTCCGCAAACGGCGAAACGCTTTGCCTCGGTGAGTTTCGCGGCATTCCGACTTCGATGCCCCGGTTGCCGAAATTCAGTTGCCTTGAATTTCGGGTGATCCCTCTTGAGCATGTATGCTTCTGCTACTTGTTCTACATCAGACTTCTTCCGCAAACGGCGAAACGCTTTGCCTCGGTGAGTTTCGCGGCATTCGACTTCGATGCCCCGGTTGCCGAAATTCAGTTGCCTTGAATTTCGGGTGATCCCTCTTGAGCATGTATGCTTCTGCTACTTGTTCTACATCAGACTTCTTCCGCAAACGGCGAAACGCTTTGCCTCGGTGAGTTTCGCGGCATTCCGACTTCGATGCCCCGGTTGCCGAAATTCAGTTGCCTTTGAATTTCGGGTGATCCCTCTTGAGCATGTATGCTTCTGCTACTTGTTCTACATCAGACTTCTTCCGCAAACGGCGAAACGCTTTGACTCGGTGAGTTTCGCGGCATTCCGACTTCGATGCCCCGGTTGCCGAAATTCAGTTGCCTTGAATTTCGGTGATCCCTCTTGAGCATGTATGCTTCTGCTACTTGTTCTACATTCAGACTTCTTCCGCAAACGGCGAAACGCTTTGCCTCGGTGAGTTTCGCGGCATTTCGACTTCGATGCCCCGGTTGCCAAATTCAGTTGCCTTGAATTTCGGGTGATCCCTCTTGAGCATGTATGCTTCTGCTACTTGTTCTACATCAGACTTCTTTCCGCAAAACGGCGAAACGCTTTGCCTCGGTGAGTTTCGCGGCATTCCGACTTCGATGCCCCGGTTGCCGAAATTCAGTTGCCTTTGAATTTCGGGTGATCCCTCTTGAGCATGTATGCTTCTGCTACTTGTTCTACATCAGACTTCTTCCGCAAACGGCGAAACGCTTTGCCTCGGTGAGTTTCGCGGCATTCCGACTTCGATGCCCCGGTTGCCAAATTCAGTTGCCTTTGAATTTCGGGTGATCCCTCTTGAGCATGTATGCTTCTGCTACTATGTTCTACATCACTTCTTCCGCAAAACGGCGAAACGCTTTGCCTCGGTGAGTTTCGCGGCATTCCGACTTCGATGCCCGGTTGCCGAAATTCAGTTGCCTTGAATTTCGGGTGATCCCTCTTGAGCATGTATGCTTCTGCTACTTGTTCTACATCAGACATCTTCCGCAAACGGCGAAACGCTTTGACTCGGTGAGTTTCGCGGCATTCCGACTTCGATGCCGGTTGCGAAATTCAGTTGCCTTTGAATTTCGGGTGATCCCTCTTGAGCATGTATGCTTCTGCTACTTGTTCTACATCAGACATGTTCCGCAAACGGCGAAACGCTTTGACTCGGTGAGTTTCGCGGCATTCCGACTTCGATGCCCCGGTTGCCAAATTCAGTTGCCTTTGAATTTCGGGTGATCCCTCTTGAGCATGTATGCTTCTGCTACTTGTTCTACATCAGACATCTTCCGCAAACGGCGAAACGCTTTGCCTCGGTGAGTTTCGCGGCATTCCGACTTCGATGCCCCGGTTGCCAAAAATTCAGTTGCCTTTGAATTTCGGGTGATCCCTCTTGAGCATGTATGCTTCTGCTACTTGTTCTACATAACACTTCTTCCGCAAACGGCGAAACGCTTTGCCTCGGTGAGTTTCGCCGCATTCCGACTTCGATGCCCGGTTGCATAAATTCAGTTGCCTTTGAATTTTGGGTGATCCCTCTTGAGCATGTAAGCTTTTGCTACTTGTTCTACATCAGACTTCTTCCGCAAACGGCGAAACGCTTTGCCTCGGTGAGTTTCGCGTCATTCCGACTTCGATGCCCGGTTGCCAAATTCAGTTGCCTTTGAATCTCGGGTGATCCCTCTTGAGCATGTATGCTTCTGCTACTTGTTCTACATAACACATCTTCCGCAAACGGCGAAACGCTTTGACTCGGTGAGTTTCGCGGCATTCCGACTTCGATGCCCCGGTTCCATAAATTCAGTAGCCCTTGAATTTGGGTGATCCCTCTTGAGCATGTATGCTTCTGCTACTTGTTCTACATCAGACATCTTCCGCAAACGGCGACACGCTTTGACTCGGTGAGTTTCGCGGCATTCCGACTTCGATGCCCCGGTTGCCGAAATTCAGTTGCCCTTGAATTTCGGTTGATCCCTCTTGAGCATGTATGCTTCTGCTACTTGTTCTACATAAGACTTCTTCCGCAACCGGCGAAACGCTTTGACTCGGTGAGTTTCGCGCATTCCGACTTCGATGCCCCGGTTGCATAAATTCAGTTGCCTTTGAATTTCGGGTGATCCCTCTTGAGCCTGTATGCTTCTGCTACTTGTTCTACATAATACTTCTTCGCATAAACGGCCGAAACGCTTTGCCTCGGTGAGTTTCGCGGCCATTCCGACTTCGATGCCCTGGTTGCCGAAATTCAGTTGCCTTTGAATTTCGGGTGATCCCTCTTGAGCATGTATGCTTCTGCTACTTGTTCTACATCAGACTTCTTCCGCAAACGGCGAAACGCTTTGACTCGGTGAGTTTCGCGGCATTCCGACTTCGATGCCCCAGAATTGCCGAAATTCAGTTGCCCTTGAATTTCGGTGATCCCTCTTGAGCATGTATGCTTCTGCTACTTGTTCTACATCAGACTTCTTCCGCAAAGGTGAAACGCTTTGACTCGGTGAGTTTCGCCGCATTCCGACTTCGATGCCCCGGTTGCATAAATTCAGTTGCCATTGAATTTCGGGTTGATCCCTCTTGAGCAATGCTTCTGCTACATGTTCTACATCAGACATCTTCCGCAAACGGCAAAACGCTTTGACTCGGTGAGTTTCGCGCATTCCGACTTCGATGCCCCGGTTGCCGAAATTCAGTTGCCTTTGAATTTCGGGTGATCCCTCTTGAGCATGTATGCTTCTACTACTTGTCTACATCAGACTTCTTCCGCACACGGCAAAACGCTTTGCCTCGGTGAGTTTCGCGGCATTCCGACTTCGATGCCCCGGTTGCCGAAATTCAGTTGCCCTTGAATTTCGGGTGATCCCTCTTGAGCATGTATGCTTCTGCTACATGTTCTACATCAGACATCTTCCCCAAACGCTGAAACGCTTTGCTCGGTGAGTTTCGCGCCAATTCCGATTTTGATGCCCCGGTTGCAGAAATTCAGTTGCCTTTGAATTTCGAGTGATCCCTCTTGAGCATGTAAGCTTTTGCTACTTGTTCTACATCAGACTTCTTCTGCAAACGGCGAAACACTTTGCCTCGGTGAGTTTCGCATCATTCCGACTTCGATGCCCTGGTTTGCCAAATTCAGTTGCCTTTGAATTCTCGAGGTGATCCCCTCTTGAGCATGTATGCTTCTGCTACTTGTTCTACATAGACATCTTCCGCAAACGGCGAAACGCTTTGACTCGGTGAGTTTTCGCGGCATTCCGACTTCGATGCCCCGGTTGCCGAAATTCAGTTGCCTTTGAATTTCGGGTGATCCCTCTTGAGCATGTATGCTTCTGCTACTTGTTCTACATGAGACATCTTCCGCAAACAGTGAAACGCTTTGACTCGGTGAGTTTCGCGCCATTCCGACTTCGATGCCCCGGTTGCATAAATTCAGTTGCCTTGAATTTCGGGTGATCCCTCTTGAGCATGTATGCTTCTGCTACATGTTCTAGCATTCAGACATCTTCGCAAACGGCGACACGCTTTGACTCGGTGAGTTTCGCGGCATTCCG
>NC_133294.1:390587-423466 GCF_005239225.2 Populus alba | reverse complement strand
CTTGAGCATGTATGCTTCTGCTACTTGTTCTAAATAAACACTAATCTTATAAACTCTTCCGTAAATGCGGAAACGCTTTGACTCGGTGAGTTTTCACGGCATTCCGACTTCGATGCCCGGTTCCAGAAATTCAGTAGCCTTTTGAGTTTCGCGGTGATAATCCTCTTGAGCATTGTATGCTTCTGCTACTTGTTCTACATTAGACATCTCTTCCAACAAACGGCGAAACGCTTTGCCTCGGTGAGTTTTCGCCGGGATACATTTGCGAGATTCGACTGCACAAAATGCGTAGGCCCGGTTGCATAAATTCAGTTTGCCATTGAAATTTCGGGTGATCCCTCTTGAGCATGTATGGTTCTGCTACTTGTTCTAAGATAACACTTCTTCCGTAAAACGGCAAAACGCTTTGACTCGGTTGAGTTTCGACCGCATTTCCGACTTCGATGCCCCCGGTTTGCATAAATTCAGTTGCCTTTGAATTTCGAGGTGATCCTCTTGAGCAGGTATGCTTCTGCTACAAGTTCTACTTCAGACATCTTCCGCAAACGGCGACACGCTTTGACTCGGTGAGTTTCGCGGCATTCCGATTTCGATGCCCTGGTTTCCGAAATTCAGTTGCCCTTGAATTTCGGGTGATCCCTCTTGAGCATGTATGCTTCTGCTACATGTTCTACATCAGTCATCTTCCACAAACGGCGACACGCTTTGACTTGGTTAGTTTCGCGGCATTCCGACGTCGATGCCCCGGTTGCCGAAATTCAGTTGCCCTTGAATTTCGGTTGATCCCTCTTGAGCATGTATGCTTCTACTACTTGTTCTACATCAGACTTCTTCCGCACACGGCAAAACGCTTTGCCTCGGTGAGTTTCGTGGCATTCTGACTTTGATGCCCTGGTTGCCGAAATGCAGTTGCCTTTGAATTTTGGGTGATCCCTCTTGAGCATGTATGCTTCTGCTACTTGTTCTACATCAGACTTCTTCCGCAAACGGCGAAACGCTTTGCCTCGGTGAGTTTCGCGTCATTTCCAACTCGATGCCGCTGGTTTTGCCCTAAATTCAATTGCCTTTGAATCTCGGGTGATCCCTCTTGAGCATGTATGCTTCTGCTACTTGTTCTACATAACACTTCTTCCGCAAATGGCCGAACCGCTTATTTGATTGACTCGGTGAGTTTTGGCGGCATTCCGACTTCGATGCCCGGTTCCATTAAAATTCAGTAGCCTTTGAATTTCGGGTGATCCCTCTTGAGCATGTATGCTTCTGCTACTTGTTCTACATCAGACATCTTCCGCAAACGGCGAAAACGCTTTGCCTCGGTGAGTTTCGCGGCATTGCGACTTCGATGCCCTGGTTGCATAAATTCAGTTGCCATTGAATTTCGGGTGATCCCTCTTGAGCATGTATGCTTCTGCTACTTGTTCTACATAACACTTCTTCCGTAAACGGCGAAACGCTTTGACTCGGTGAGTTTCGCCGCATTCCGACTTCGATGCCCCGGTTGCATAAATTCAGTTGCCTTTGAATTTCGGGTGATCCCTCTTGAGCAGGTATGCTTCTGCTACATTAGTTCTATCATCAGACATCTTCCACAAACGCCGACAAGCTTTGACTCGGTGAGTTTTGCGGCATTCCAACTTCGATGCCCCGGTTGCCGAAATTCAGTTGCCCTTGAATTTCGGGTGATCCCTCTTGAGCATGTATGCTTCTCTTACATGTTCTACATCAGACATCTTCCACCAAACGCGACACGCTTCGACTCGGTGAGTTTCACGACATTCCAACTTCGATGCCCCGGTTGCCGAAATTCAGTTGCCTTTAAATTTCAAGTGATCCCTCTTGAGCATGTATGCTTTTGCTACTTGTTCTACATTAGACTTCTTCCGCAAACGGTGAAACGCTTTTGCCTCGGTGAAGTTTCGCTGGCATTCCGACTTTCGATGCCCTAGTTGCCAAAATTCAGTTGTCCTTTGAATTTCGGGTGATCCCTCTTTGAGCATGTATGCTTCTGCTACTTGCTCTATCCGTAAGACTTCTTCAGCAAACGGTGAAACGCTTTTGACTCGGTGAGTTTCATGGTATTCCGACTTCGATGCCCCGGTTCCATAAATTCAGTTGCCTTTGAATTTCGGGTGATCCCTCTTGAGCATGTATGCTTCTGCTACTTGTTCTACATCAGACATCTTCCGCAAACGGCGAAACACTTTGCCTCGTTGAGTTTCGCGGCATTCCGACTTCGATGCCCTGGTTGCCGAAATTCAGTTGCCCTTGAATTTCGGGTGATCCCTCTTGAGCATGTATGCTTCTGCTACTTGTTCTACATCAGACTTCTTCCGCAAACGGCGAAACGCTTTGCCTCGGTGAGTTTCGCGTCATTCCGACTTCGATGCCCTGGTTGCCCAAATTCAGTCGCCTTTGAATCTCGGGTGATCCCTCTTGAGCATGTATGCTTCTGCTACTTGTTCTAAATAACACTTCTTCCTTAAACGGCAAAACGCTTTGACTCGGTGAGTTTCGCCGCATTCCGACTTCGATGCCCGGTTGCATAAATTCAGTTGCCTTTGAATTTCGGGTGATCCCTCTTGAGCAGGTATGCTTCTGCTACAAGTTCTACTTCAGACATCTTCCGCAAACGGCGACACGCTTTGACTCGGTGAGTTTCGCGGCATTCCGATTTCGATGCCCTGGTTTCCGAAATTCAGTTGCCCTTGAATTTCGGGTGATCCCTCTTGAGCATGTATGCTTCTGCTACATGTTCTACATCAGTCATCTTCCACAACGGCGACACGCTTTGACTCGGTTAGTTTCGCGGCATTCCGACGTCGATGCCCCGGTTGCCGAAATTCAGTTGCCCTTGAATTTCGGTTGATCCCTCTTGAGCATGTATGCTTCTACTACTTGTTCTACATCAGACTTCTTCCGCACACGGCAAAACGCTTTGCCTCGGTGAGTTTCGTGGCATTCTGACTTTGATGCCCTGGTTGCCGAAATGCAGTTGCCTTTGAATTTTGGGTGATCCCTCTTAAGCATGTATGCTTCTGCTACTTGTTCTACATCAGACTTCTTCCGCAAACGGCGAAACGCTTTGCCTCGGTGAGTTTCGTGTCATTCCGACTTCGATGCCCTTGTTGCCCAAATTCAGTTGCCTTTGAATCTCGGGTGATCCCTCTTGAGCATGTATGCTTCTGCTACTTGTTCTAAATAACACTTCTTCCGTAAATGGCGAAACGCTTTGACTCGGTGAGTTTCACGGCATTCCGACTTCGATGCCCCGGTTCCAGAAATTCAGTAGCCTTTGAATTTCGGGTGATCCCTCTTGAGCATGTATGCTTCTGCTACTTGTTTCTACATTAGACATTTCGCAAAACGGCGAAACGCTTTGCCTCGGTGAGTTTCGCGGCATTGCGAATTCGATGCCCCGGTTGCATAAATTCAGTTGCCATTGAATTTCGGGTGATCCCTCTTGAGCATGTATGCTTCTGCTACTTGTTCTACATAACACTTCTTCGCGTAAACGGCAAAACGCTTTGACTCGGTGAGTTTCGCCGCATTCCGACTTCGATGCCCCGGTTGCATAAATTCAGTTTGCCTTTGAATTTCGGGTGATCCCTCTTGAGCAGGTATGCTTCTGCTACAAGTTCTACTTCAGACATCTTCCGCAAACGGCGACACGCTTTGACTCGGTGAGTTTCGCGGCATTCCGATTTCGATGCCCTGGTTTCCGAAATTCAGTTGCCCTTGAATTTCGGGTGATCCCTCTTGAGCATGTATGCTTCTGCTACATGTTCTACATCAGTCATCTTCCACAAACGGCGACACACTTTGACTCGGTTAGTTTTGCGGCATTCCGACTTCGATGCCCCGGTTGCCGAAATTCAGTTGCCCTTGAATTTCGGTTGATCCCTCTTGAGCATGTATGCTTCTACTACTTGTTCTACATCAGACTTCTTCCGCACACGGAAAAACGCTTTGCCTCGGTGAGTTTCGTGGCATTCTGACTTTGATGCCCTGGTTGCCGAAATGCAGTTGCCTTTGAATTTTGGGTGATCCCTCTTGAGCATGTATGCTTCTGCTACTTGTTCTACATCAGACTTCTTCCGCAAACGGCGAAACGCTTTGCCTCGGTGAGTTTCGCGTCATTTCGACTTCGATGCCCTGGTTGCCCAAAATTCAGTTGCTTTGAATCTCGGGTGAATCTCTTGAGCATGTATGCTTCTGCTACTTGTTCTACGTAACACTTCTTCCGCAAATGGCGAACCGCTTTGACTCGGTGAGTTTGGTGGCATTCCGACTTCGATGCCCCGGTTCCATAAATTCAGTAGGCTTTGAATTTCAGGTGATCCCTCTTGAGCATGTATGCTTCTGCTACTTGTTCTACATCAGACATCTTCCGCAAACGGCGAAACGCTTTGCCTCGGTGAGTTTCGCGACATTGCGACTTCGATGCCCTGGTTGCATAAATTCAGTTGCCATTGAATTTTGGGTGATCCCTCTTGAGCATGTATGCTTCTGCTACTTGTTCTACATAACACTTCTTCCGTAAACGGCGAAACGCTTTGACTCGGTGAGTTTCGCCGCATTCCGACTTCGATCCCCCGGTTGCATAAATTCAGTTGCCTTTGAATTTCGGGTGATCCCTCAGGAGCAAGTATGCTTCTGCTACATGTTCTACATCAGACATCTTCCACAAACGGCGACACGCTTCGACTCGGTGAGTTTCAACGGACATTCCAACTTCGATGCCCTGGTTTGCCGAAATTCAGTTGCCTTTAATTTCAAGTGATCCCTCTTGAGCATGTATGCTTTTGCTACTTGTTCTACATTAGACTTCTTCCGCAAACGGCGAAACGCTTTGCCTCGGTGAGTTTCGCGGCATTCCGACTTCGATGCCCTAGTTGCCCAAATTCAGTTGCCTTTGAATTTCGGGTGATCCCTCTTGAGCATGTATGCTTCTGCTACTTGCTCTACATAAGACTTCTTCAGCAAACGGTGAAACGCTTTGACTCGGTGAGTTTCATGGTATTACGACTTCGATGCCCCGGTTCCATAAATTCAGTTGCCTTTGAATTTCGGGTGATCCCTCTTGAGCATGTATGCTTCTGCTACTTGTTCTACATCAGACATCTTCCGCAAACGGCGAAACACTTTGCCTCGGTGAGTTTTGCGGCATTCCGACTTCGATGCCCCGGTTGCCGAAATTCAGTTGCCCTTGATTTTCGGGTGATCCCTCTTGAGCATGTAAGCTTCTGCTACTTGTTCTACATGAGAGTTCTTCCGCAAACGGCAAAGCACTTTGCCTCGGTGAGTTTCGCGGCATTCCGACTTCGATGCCCCGGTTGCCGAAATTCAGTTGCCCTTGAATTTCGAGTGATCCCTCTTGAGCATGTAAGCTTCTGCTACTTGTTCTACATGAGAGTTCTTCCGCAAACGGCGAAACGCTTTGCCTCGGTGAGTTTCGCGGCATTCCGACTTCGATGCCCCGGTTGCATAAATTCAGTTGCCCTTGAATGTCGGGTGATCCCTCTTGAGCATTTATGTTTGTGCCACTCGTTCTACATAACACTTCTTCCGCAAACGGCGAAACGCTTTGACTCGGTGAGTTTCGCGGCATTTCGACTTCGATACCCCGGTTGCCGAAATTCAGGTGCCCTTGAATTTCGGGTGATCCCTCTTGAGCATTTATGCTTCTACTACTTGTTCTACATGAGACATCTTCCGCAAACAGCGAAACGTTTTGCCTCGGTGAGTTTCGCGGCATTCCAATTTCGATGCCCCGGTTGCCGAAATTCAGTTGCCTTTGAATTTCGGGTGATCCCTCTTGAGCATGTATGGTTCTTGATTAATACTTAAAAGTGCATGTTTATCAAGGTTTTATATCATCATTTTGCACTTGAAGTATCAATAACTCCTTAACTAAAGCATGTTTTATAATAACAAGTTTGATATTATAAGATACCTTAATTTATGGTAAATGCTCATTTTAAATGCAGGACTATCACATAAATAAAAGGATTGATTGATGAGTTTAAGCATTGAAAGTTAAAGGACAAAGAGATGGCCAAACTTAGAAAAGAGATGTCGGTGCAGTCCAAACCGGAACATTGCTCGGTAATTGGATCATATCTGGAGCTCTAGATTTCGGATTTAGGTCCACTTTTATATGGATGGAAAGGTAAGACAAAGGCCTACAACTTTCATGAGGAGCCCAAGATTTTGAAAAGGTCGTTTTGAAGTCCAAATTGAAGGAACAACGAAGAAGTCCGAAGCTGTCCTGCAGCCCAAAACACTATTTAGTGTTCAGCCCATATCTTGAGTTCTAGAAGTCCAAATGACCTCATCTTTTTTTTGTTGGAAAGCTGAGACAATTTCCTAGAACATTCTTGAGGATTCTGGGCAAATTATGATGTTAGCAATGACGTCTTGATCAGACAAGAAGATAAGGATTGTTTATCTAGTCAAGATGTGGCCACCCACTCATCAATTAGTCAACAAATCAATAGTTCCAAATTTTGGCCTATAAAAGGAGGCACTTAACCATGTATTGAGGCATCTTGGTTTCCAGATCAAGATCATGCCTTGCTTTCTCTCTTTGTATTGCTTATGTTTTGCTTTCATTAATATCAAGTTTATGCACTTCATTTCTTTCTTTTACTTAGTTAACTTCTTTCTCATTTATGTTCTTATCTTGTTTATTTATGTTTCTTTCTTTTATTATGTCTAGCTAAGTTAATTATGTCAAGGTGAAAAGGGTACACTAATGGTGTAAGAATAAGTATAATATAAACTTAACATGGACCTTAACGTTGGATACTAAACATGTTTTATATTTGTTATCTTGTTCACTTTTAATACTTTGCTTGTTAAATGGTTAATCTAGATTTATGTTGTGTAACACTTGGTACAACAAATACTTGGTACTTTTCATAGCCCATACTGTATGGTATAACCGACACCTGAGCTATGAAAGGGACTTGATTTGTTGTTAACATAAGTTATAATCATGAATGCCTGCCAACATTTACAAGTATTAGCTTTATTCGAATAAGATAACTAATGTAATCATGTTAACAATTTATAATCTGATTGGAACCTTCCTTTATGTGTGGTTTCCAATTGAGTTATAAGAGTTTATACTATATACTTGTTTGAAGTACCATTAGTGGATCCTCTAACCTTGACATTTGTTTTTATCGTTGTTTAATCCTTACATCAACTTTACATCTCAAAGCTCTTCTTTATTATTATTATTATTATTACTATTATTATTATTGTTATTATTGTTGTCTTTGTATTTATAATTTATACAATTAACCTCTCTGTGGTTCGACCCCGGTCTTGCCGGTTATTTATTACTTCGACACTCCTGCACTTGGGAGAAGACATCAAGCTTTTGGTCGTGTCAAGTTTTTGGCGCCGTTGCCGGGGAGGTAATTCTTGTATAAATTATAATATTTAATTTATTTTCTCTTTTCACTTTTCATTTTATCTATTTTTGTTTCCTTTGTTTTGTTTTGTTTCTTTTTCTTTTATTTTCTTTTCTTGCTTTTATTCTCTTCTTACACGTGCATGAGAGTTTGGTCACGTACATTAAGTGGTAGACTTTGTAGGGTATCCTCATCATTTTCAGAAAATATGGCCGAAGAAGATAATCAATCACTTCATAATGAGAATAATGAGAATAACCGTATGAGAACACTTAGAGACCACATGAATCCCACAAGAACAAGTGCACCCTCATGCATAGTTTTCCCTCCTGATGCATCTCATTTTTAATTTTAAGTCAGGTATTATTCAACTTTTACCATCTTTTCATGGTTTAGACTTAGAAAATCCATACTTGCATTTAAGGGAATTTGAGGAGGTCTGTAATAACCTATAATGACTCAAATTGTAGCATGAACACCATTCGATTAAAGCTTTTTTCCTTTTTCATTAAAAGATAAAGCTAAAACATGGCTACAAAATTTGAGACCAGGATCCATTCGTGCTTGGGATGATATGCAACAACAATTTTTAAAGAAGTTTTTTCCATCTCATAGAACAAACTCTTTCAAAAGACAAATCATCACTTTCACTCAAAAGCCAGGAGAAATATTTTACCAATGTTGGGATAGGTATCGAGATTTGCTTAATACTTGCCCACATCATGGTTTTGAAACATGGAGATTGGTTTCACATTTTTATGAAGGTTTAACAACCTAGAGATAGGCAAATGGTTGAATTGATGTGCAATGGAACCTTTGAAGATAAAGACCCTAATGAAGCAATGGAGTACCTAGACTTGCTAGCCGAAAATGCTCAAAATTGGGACACCACAGGTACTTATGAGGCACCAGGTAAAACTCAACCTCATACATCTAGTGGGGGTATGCACAACCTTAGGGAAGATCATGACCTCCAAGCCAAGTTTGCATCTTTAGCTAGAAAAGTCGAGGCACTAGAATTAAAAAAGAGTGGTCAATTAAAATCTGTTCAAGACATTGTGTGTCAAATCTGTGAAACAAATGAGCATGCAACCAATGATTGTCCAACTTTGCCTTCTTTCAAGGAATGCCTCCATGAACAAGCCCATGCTTTAAACAGTTTCCAAAGACCCAACCATAACCCATACTCACAAACATATAACCCTGGTTGGAGAAATCACCCAAATTTTAGTTGGAAGAGTGATAGCAACAATGCACAAACTTCACATCCACCGTTTCAAGCACACCATAATTTCCAAAATTCTCATGGATATGCACCTCCTTATGCTCCACCTCCTAGAAGAAATTTTGAGGACACATTGCATGCCTTCATTGAAAAGCAGGAGACAATCAACACTCAACTTGCTCAAAGCATGACCGATTTTAAAGATGCTCTTGCAAAATTAACATCTGCTCTCAGTTTCCAAGAGAAAGGTAAGTTTCCTTCTCAACCACAGCAAAATCCAAAGGGGCAATACAATGCAAATGCAAGTGGTTCTGGAAGCCAACACATGGATCAAGTCAAATCAGTCATCACTCTTCGTAGTGGTAAGGTTATTGAAAAACCCATTCTTGAACCTTATGAGAAAGATGATGAGTCTATCTCTGACGGTAAGGAAGGGGTTGAACCTGAACATTGCAAAGAGAAGGTCGATTCCCCGCCAGCACTTCCATTTCCTCATGCCATGACCAAACAAAGGAAAGTCAATCACAACTCTGAAATCTTTGAAATTTTCAAACAGGTAAGGATCAATATACCTTTGTTGGATGCTATTAAACAGGTACCTTCCTATGCTAAATTTTTGAAAGATCTATGCACTGTGAAGAGAAAACTGAATGTGAAAAAGAAAGCCTTTTTAGCCGAACAAGTAAGTGCCATTCTTCAGAACAGTAATGCTTTGAAATATAAAGACCCTGGTTGTCCTACAATTTCTTGCTTTATTGGAGAACATAAAATTGAAAGAGCCTTACTTGATCTTGGAGCTAGTGTGAATTTACTTCCATATTCAGTTTTTCAAAGTCTCAATCTAGGTGAGTTAAAACCAACTTCTGTAACTCTTTTACTCGCCGATAGATCTGTAAAAGTGCCTAGAGGAATAATTGAAGATGTGTTAGTACAAGTCGATAAATTCATTTATCCTGTGGATTTTATTGTCTTGGACACGCAACCTGTTGAAGCATGTAATTCATTTCCTATTATTTTAGGACGTCCGTTTCTTGCAACTTCTAATGCATTGATTAATTGTAGGAATGGACTCATGAAGTTATCTTTTGGAAACATGACATTAGAGATGAATATTTTCAACGTTTGCAAGCAACCTGAAGATGATAATGATTTACAGGAAGTGGACTTTATTGAAAAATTAGTTCATGATCAATTTCAAACCACTTCCAGTGAAACTGAGATTGATGAATCTGATGATTTGCAAATGGTCTACTTTCAGGAATCAAAGGCATGCAATTGGAGACCACAAATTGAAGAATTGCCACCACGATCAATTGAGCCCATACCTTCAAGTGTTCAACCACCAAAACCTGAATTGAAGCCGTTACCATTTAATCTCAAATACTCATTTTTGGGAGAAAATGAAACTTTTCCGGTAATAATCTCTTCCCAAACTTAATGCACATCAAGAAGGTAAGTTATTACAGACTCTGAAAATGCACAAAAATGCATTAGGATGGACCATAGCTGACATAAAAGGAATTAGCCCTTTGATTTGCACACACAGGATTTATTTGGAGGAAAATGCTAAACCCTCTAGAGAAATGCAACGAAGGCTTAATCCTAATATGAAAGAAGTAGTGAAAAATGAAGTCATTAAGCTTCTAGATAATGGAATCATTTATCCTATTTCTGATAGCAAATGGGTAAGTCCTACCAAGTTGTACCCAAAAAGTCTGGAGTCACTGTGATAACAAATGAGAAAAATGAGTTAATTCCAACTAGGACTGTTACGGGTTGGCGCATGTGCATTGACTATAGGAAACTTAATTCAATGACTAGAAAAGATCATTTCCCTTTACCTTTCATGGACCAAATCCTAGAAAGAGTTGCAGGTCATGAATTTTATTGTTTCCTAGATGGTTATTCAGGTTACAATCAAATTGAAATTGCATTGGAAGATCAAGAGAAGACTACTTTCACATGTCCATTTGGTACTTTTGCATATCGAAGGATGCCTTTTGGATTATGTAATGCACCAGCCACGTTTCAAAGATGCATGCTTAGCATATTCAGTGATATGGTTGAACGTTTTCTTGAAATTTTTATGGATGATTTTTTCTGTTTTTGGTGATTCATTTGATGATTGTTTGACTAACTTAGAAAAGGTTTTGAGCAGGTGTGAAGAGAAGAATCTTGTACTGAATTGGGAAAAATGTCACTTTATGGTAACAAACGGCATCGTACTTGGTCACATTGTTTCATCGAAAGGAATTGAGGTTGACAAATCTAAAATGGAGTTAATTGCCAACTTACCAACACCAAAATCTGTTAAAGATGTTAGATCATTCTTAGGACATGCTGGTTTTTACAGAAGGTTCATCAAAAGATTTTAGTGTAATATCTAAGCCCTTGAGTAACCTTCTAACAAAGGATAATATTTTTGAATGGACTGAACATTGTGAGGAAGCCTTTGTTAAACTTAAAAAACTTGCTAACTTCTGCTCCTGTCATTCAACCTCCTGATTGGTCATTACCTTTTTGAAATAATGTGTGACGCTAGTGATTATGCCGTGGGTGCTGTCTTGGGACAAAGGAAAGATAAGAAACCTTATGTGATTTACTATGCAAGTAAAACTTTAAATAGTGCTCAAATGAATTACACTACCATTGAAAAAGAATTACTTGCAGTAGTATTTGCATGTGACAAGTTCAGATCTTATCTTGTTGGCTCACTTGTTATTGTTTTTAGTGATCATGCAGCATTGAAATATCTTCTCTCTAAGAAAGATTCTAAGGCTAGATTGGTGCGGTGGATTTTGTTACTTCAAGAATTTGATATCACAATCAAAGACAAGAAAGGCACCGAAAATGTTGTCGCGGATCATTTGTCAAGATTGACAACCGATTCGAGATCTGACATTACACCAATCGATGACTACTTTCCTGATGAATCTTTATTTTCTGTCTCTACGATGCCTTGGTTTGCTAATATTGTTAATTTTCTTGTTTCAGGACAATTGCCAACTCATTGGAGTACCCAAGACAAAAGAAAGTTCTTGAACGAAGTAAAGAACTTTTATTGGGATGACCCTTATTTATTCAAATATTGTCCTGATCAAATATTTCGAAGATGCATTCCTGACAATGAGGTAAGTAGTGTCATTAAACTTTGTCATTCTGAAGCATGTGGGAGTCAATTCTCATCAAGAGAGACGACTGCAAAAATCTTACAAAATGGATTTTATTGGCCCACCATGTTCAAGGACACACATGCATTCTGCAAAACTTGTGAAAATTGTCAAAAAGTTGATACTGGTCAAAAAGTTTTGCTTTATAATTCTCAACTCCATTTATTTCCTGAAAAACTAAGATCAAGATGGAGCGGTCCATTTATTTTGAAACATGTGTATCCTTATAGGGCCCTTGATATTGAGAATCCAAAGAATGACAATGTTTTGAAGGTAAATGAACATCGTTTAAAAGCTTACTTTGATGAGTTTCCTAGTGAAAATGAATCCATTGGTTTGAATAATCTTATTGATAAAGGTTGATTATTTTGTTTTTCTCACATTTTTTTTGTTTTTGTTGCTTTTTAGTGTGACTTTTGTTTTGCTAGTCTCTCTTTCACCCCGGTCAAATGGCGGATAACGGTACTCCGTGACTTAAGTCGGTTCTTTCAGTTTCCCAAATAACTGATATCTGTATATGTTTGTGTGCAAGATTGAGGTTGTTAATGAATCATGGAATTCCTGAAGATATCCGTTGGTTAATTGAAGCAAAGGTTCGATTATCAGGTGAGTCATCCGATTCTTTTATTTCACACATGCCTGGAACAGGTAAAAGCACTTTTGCAAAGAAACGTCGTGCAAAACGACTGAAAGTCTGTCACAGATGTGCCAGATGGACTTGTAATGCGACATGTCGTTCTTTAGGAATGGTATCTGTAAACCGTGAAGATAAAATACAATTCATTAAGGATGGCCTGAGTAAGGGGGTCTTTAGATAATCTTTTATTGACCCTTGAGACGCATCCTAGTGGAGATGTGCATCGTGTAATTCATGATTTATGGCCACAATTCCATAAAGAACATGATCGACTTAGTCTTGGGAATCTGACTAAAAAAGACCCTGTTTGCCAGTTTTTAAGAAAACTGGATGGGAAGCCTATCCCCGACCCATAGAGGGCGTTTAAGCCGTTCTTGGACGTAAAACCAAGGGAAGATGTGAGCCACAATCACAACTACCTGTACATACATGTTTTTTTCAAAATAAATAATTAATAAAGAGAGAGAGAGTTTGTGAGACTACAACTGGCCTACATATAGGTGGTATGATTGCATTTTCACTTTTTCATCTATAAATTCTTCTCTTCCTTCCCTTCATTTCTACTCATCCCATATATTCATCAAATATAGAAGTGTGTAGAAATGGCAGGTTCCTCAAGTCATCATATAAGAAATATTTGTGTTTTCGGTGGATCCAGTTCTGGGAAAGAAAAAGAGTTTTTAGAATCAGCAAATCATCTTGGCCGGGTACTAGCTGAGAGAAAGATTCATTTAGTGTATGGGGGAGGTAGCCTTGGGTTAATGGGAGGTGTGTCAATGGCTGCATTTTTAGGAGGCAGTCAAGTTTTGGGGGTTGTCCCCAAAGCTTTAGCAAATGGGGACATCATTGGAAAAACAATTGGAGAAGAACTACAGGTCCCAACAATGTCTGACCGACTGAATACCATGTTTAACCATGCTGATGCCTTCATTGCCTTACCAGGTGGTCTGGGCACATTGGAAGAGATCTTTCATATTTCATCTTGGGCCCAACTGCACATTCACCATAAACCCATAGGTTTGTTAAATGTTAATGGTTTTTATGATAAGTTGCTGTCTTTCCTTGATCAAGCTGTGGAACAGGAATTTCTAACATCTTCGGCACGACGAATCATAATCTCTGCTGCTACTGCTGAACAATTGATTGACCAAACTACAATCTTTCATCCCTGTCATTGATCCCTGCATGAGTCGTCTAGATTGGTCAACTAAGGAAAGCCGTAAAAAGCTTAGATTAGATTTGAGCCTTCATCTGTGAAACCTTGTGTCTTTTGGTTTTATTAATAGCATATTATTTTGTTTTGTTACTTCTTATGTCTGTTTAAGTGTGTTTCAGGTTTGTCATTGTTTCGCTGTTTCAGGTGATGTCTTCTATACTCTATCTTTCTACCTTCGAACATTGAGGACAATGTCTCGTTTTGGTTGGGGGGAGAGGGTAGTAGTTTAAAAAAAAAAAAATACTAACTTGCTAACTGTTTTTGCTATTATTAAAACCATTTGACAAAATTGTTATTAGGATGGCAGAGTATGGAATCAATTTTATTGACTCTAGAGACGCATCTTAGTAAGTTTCATTACCAAGGTCTATCATAATACTTCTTGAAATATTCAGGTTTTCAAACTCTCACATTGTTATCACTTGATTCTGCTCCTATACTCATTTAACAAGTATTATTAAACCTTCATTTTCACACACACACTTTAACATATGATTGTGGGTTGCACAATGGATTATTACATTAATTATGTTCTTTTGTTGAAGGTAACAACTAAGGGAAAAGGATAGTATATAATTTCAAAAAAAAAAAAGAAAAAAAAAGAAAAAAAAAAGAGATAGTATTGATGATAATAAAACGTGGATAAGTTTTGGTTTCGTAGCCTCCCTAACCTAAGCAATTAAGCCCGAAGGGGTGTTTTAACACCTAATACCCTAAAGTCAACTGACTTGGGAGCTATTGGCCCAAAGCTTGTTACATGGGTTAAGGAGAAAAGCTTAAGGGAATCAAACATTGCACTATCTACGTATCAGTATCTGCAACCCGAGTTGTTAAGCTCGTAGGGGTGTCTCAACACCTAATGCCCTAAGATCAACTGGTCTGGGAGTCATTAGCCTAAAACTCGTTACACGGGTTAAAGATACATTGTGTTTTAAGTTGTATGTGTATATAAATAAAAAAGAAAAAAAAAAAAAAGGAAGAAAAAAAAATCCCAACCCAAGGAAGTTCACCTTAAACATTTGAACATAATATTGTTTTCTTCCAACAAAAGCCCCATCATCTATGTTTTTCATTGAGCACACAAAAAGAAGGTTTATTAATATCTTGTTTACGAAGTATGAAGCAGGAATATAAATTTAATGAGAGTTTGTTTATCTGGATAGATTAATGGAAGTTGAATGATAAATGCCTTGCTTTGTGGAACTTGCAAATTGTTTCTCTATTTTAACGCTTTAGATTACTAGGGACTAGTAATAAGCTGGTTGGGGGGTGTGATTAATACTTAAAAGTGCATGTTTATCAAGGTTTTTATATCATCATTTTGCACTTGAAGTATCAATAACTCCTTAACTAAAGCATGTTTTATAATAACAAGTTTGATATTATAAGATACCTTAATTTATGGTAAATGCTCATTTTAAATGCAGGACTATCACATAAATAAAAGGATTGATTGATGAGTTTAAGCATTGAAAGTTAAAGGACAAAGAGATGGCCAAACTTAGAAAAGAGATGTCGGTGCAGTCCAAACCGGAACATTGCTCGGTAATTGGATCATATCTGGAGCTCTAGATTTCGGATTTAGGTCCACTTTATATGGATGGAAAGGTAAGACAAAGGCCTACAACTTTCATGAGGAGCCCAAGATTTGAAAAGGTCGTTTTGAAGTCCAAATTGAAGGAACAACGAAGAAGTCCGAAGCTGTCCTGCAGCCCAAACACTATTTAGTGTTCAGCCCATATCTTGAGTTCTAGAAGTCCAAATGACCTCATCTTTTTTTTGTTGGAAAGCTGAGACAATTTCCTAGAACATTCTTGAGGATTCTGGGCAAATTATGATGTTAGCAATGACGTCTTGATCAGACAAGAAGATAAGGATTGTTATCTAGTCAAGATGTGGCCACCCACTCATCAATTAGTCAACAAATCAATAGTTCCAAATTTTGGCCTATAAAAGGAGGCACTTACCATGTATTGAGGCATCTTGGTTTCCAGATCAAGATCATGCCCTTGCTTTCTCTCTTTGTATTGCTTATGTTTTGCTTTCATTAATATCAAGTTTATGCACTTCATTTCCTTTCTTTTACTTAGTTAACTTCTTTCTCATTTATGTTCTTATCTTGTTTATTTATGTTTCTTTCTTTTATTATGTCTAGCTAAGTTAATTATGTCAAGGTGAAAAGGGTACACTAATGGTGTAAGAATAAGTATAATATAAACTTAACATGGACCTTAACGTTGGATACTAACATGTTTTATATTTGTTATCTTGTTCACTTTAATACTTTGCTTGTTAAATGGTTAATCTAGATTTATGTTGTGTAACACTTGGTACAACAAATACTTGGCACTTTCATAGCCCATACTGTATGGTTTAACCGACACCTGAGCTATGAAAGGAACTTGATTTGTTGTTAACATAAGTTATAATCATGAATGCCTGCCAACATTTACAAGTATTAGCTTTATTCGAATAAGATAATTAATGTAATCATGTTAACAATTTATAATCTGATTGGAACCTCCTTTATGTGTGGTTTCCAATTGAGTAATAAGAGTTTATATTATACTTGTTTGAAGTACCATTAGTGGATCCTCTAACCTTGACATTTGTTTTTATCGTTGTTTAATCCTTACATCAACTTTACATCTCAAAGCTCTCTTTATTATTATTATTATTATTATTACTATTATTATTATTGTTATTATTGTTGTCTTTGTATTTATAATTTATACAATTAACCTCTCTGTGGTTCGACCCCGGTCTTGCCGGGTTATTTATTACTTCGACACTCCTGCACTTGGGAGAAGACATCAAGCTTTTGGTCGTGTCAGTTCTGCAACTTGTTCTACATCAGACATCTTCCGCAAACGGCGAAACGCTTTGCCTCGGTGAGTTTCGCGGCATTCCGACTTCGATGCCCCGGTTGCCGAAATTCAGTTGCCCTTGAATTTCGGGTGTTCCCTCTTGAGCATGTAAGCTTCTGCTACTTGTTCTACATGAGAGTTCTTCCGCAAACGGCGAAACGCTTTGCCTCGGTGAGTTTCTCGGCATTCCGACTTCAATGCCCCGGTTGCCGAAATTTAGTTGCCGTTGAATTTTGGGTGATCCCTCTGGAGCATGTAAGCTTCCGCAACATGTTCTACATCAGACAACTTCCACAAATGGCGACACGCTTTGACTCGGTGAGTTTCGCGGCATTCCGACTTCGATGCCCCAGTTACCGAAATTCAGTTGCCTTTGAATTTCAGGTGATCCCTCTTGAGCATTTATGCTTATGCTACTTGTTCTACAGGAGACATCTTCCTCAAACAGCGAAACGCTTTGCCTCGGTGAGTTTCTCGGCATTCCGACTTCGATGCCCCGGTTGCCGAAATTCAGTTGCCGTTGAATTTTGGGTGATCCCTCTTGAGCATGTAAGCTTCCGCAACATGTTCTACATCAGACATCTTCCACAAATGGCGACACGCTTTGACTCGGTGAGTTTCGCGGCATTCCGACTTCGATGCCCCGGTTGCCGAAATTCAGGTGCCCTTGAATTTCGGGTGATCCGTCTTGAGCATGTATGCTTCTGCTACTTGTTCTACATCAGACTTCTTCCGCAACCGGCGAAACGCTTTGCCTCGGTGAGTTTCGCGACATTCCGCCTTCGATGCCCTGGTTGCTGAAATTCGGTTGCCTTTGAATTTCGGGCGATCCCTCTTGAGCATGGATGCTTCTGCTACTTGTTCTACATAACACTTCTTCCGCAAACAGCGAAACGCTTTGCCTCGGTGAGTTTCGCGGCATTCCGATTTCGATGCCACGGTTGCCGAAATTCAGTTGCCTTTGAATTTCGGGTGATCCCTCTTGAGCATGTATGCTTCTGCTACTTGTTCTACATAACACTTCTTCCGCAAACGGCGAAACACTTCGACTCGGTGAGTTTCGCGGTATTTCGACTTCGATGCCCCGGTTGCATAAATTCAGTTGCCTTTGAATTTCGGGTGATCCCTCTTGAGCATGTATGCTTCTGCTACATGTTCTACATAAAACTTCTTCCACAAACGGCGAAACGCTTTGCCTCGGTGAGTTTCGCGGCATTCCGACTTCGATGCCCTGGTTGCCGTAATTCAGTTGCCCTTGAACTTCGGGTGATCCCTCTTGAGCATGTATGCTTCTGCTACTGCTTCTACATCAGACTTCTCCCGCAAATGGCGAAACGCTTTGCCTCGGTGAGTTTCGCGGCATTCGGACTTCGATGCCTTGGTTGCCAAAATTTAGTTGCCCTTGAATTTCAGGTGATCCCTCTTGAGCATGTATGCTTCTGCTACTTGTTCTACATAACACTTCTTCCGCAAACGGCGAAACGCTTTGCCTCGGTGAGTTTCGCAGCATTCCGACTTCGATGCCCTGGTTGCCGAAATTTAGTTGCCTTTGAATTTCGGGTGATCCCTCTTGAGCATGGATGCTTCTGCTACATGTTCTACACCAAACATGTTCCACAAACGGCGAAACGCTTTGACTCGGTGAGTTTCACGGCATTCCGCCTTCCATGCCCCGGTTGCATAAATTCAGTAGGCTTTGAATTTTAGGTGATCCCTTGTGAGCATGTATGCTTCTGCTACTTGTTCTACATCAGACTTCTTCCGCAAACGGCGAAACGCTTTGCCTCGGTGATTTTCACGGCATTCCGACTACGATGCCCTGGTAGCCGTAATTCAGTTGCCCTTGAAGTTTGGGTGATCCCTCTTGAGCATGTATGCTTCTGCTACTTCTTCTACATCAGACTTCTTCCTCAAACGGCGAAACGCTTTGCCTCGGTGAGTTTCGTGACTTTCCGACTTCGATGCCTTGGTTGCCGAAATTCAGGTGCCCTTCAATTTCGGGTGATCCCTCTTGAGCATGTATGCTTCTGCTACTTCTTCTACATCAGACTTCTTCAGCAAACGGCGAAACGCTTTGCCTCGGTGAGTTTCGTGGCATTCCGACTTCGATGCCCTTGTTGCCGAAATTCAGTTGCTTTTGAATTTCGGGTGATCCCTCTTGAGCATGTATGCTTCTGCTACTTGTTCTACATCAGACATCTTCCCCAAACGGCGAAACGCTTTGCCTCGGTGAGTTTCGCGGCATTCTGACTTCGATGCCATGGTTGCCGAAATTCAGTTGCCCTTGAATTTCGGGTGATCCCTCTTGAGCATGTATGCTTCTACTACTTCTTCTACATCAGACTTCTTCCGCAAACGGCGAAACGCTTTGCCTCAGTGAGTTTTGCGGCATTCCGACTTTGATGCCCTGGTTGCCGAAATTCAGTTGCCTTTGAATTTCGGGTGATCCCTCTTGAGCATGGATGCTTCTGCTACATGTTCTACATCAGACATCTTCCACAAACGGCGAAACGCTTTGACTTGGTGAGTTTCACGGCATTCCGCCTTCGATGCCCCGGTTGCCGAAATTCAGTTGCCTTTGAATTTCGGGTGATCCTCTTGAGCATGTAAGCTTCTGCTACTTGTTCTACATCAGACTTCTTCCGCAAACGGCGAAACGCTTTGCCTTAGTGAGTTTCGCGGCATTCCGACTTCAATGCCCCGGTTGCCGAAATTCAGTTGTCTTTGAATTTCGGGTGATCCCTCTTGAGCATGTATGCTTCTGCTAGTTCTTCAACATCAGACTTCTTCCGCAAACAGCGAAACGCTTTGCCTTGGTGAGTTTCGCGGCATTCCGACTTCAATGCACCGGTTGCCGAAATTCAGTTGCCTCTGAATTTCGGGTGATCCCTCTTGAGCATGTAAGCTTCTGCTACTTGTTCTACATCAGACTTCTTTCGCAAACGGCGAAACGATTTGCCTCAGTGAGTTTCAAGGCATTCGGACTTCGATGCACCGGTTGCCGAAATTCAGTTGCCTTTGAATTTCGAGTGATCCCTCTTGAACATGTATGCTTCTGCTACTTGTTCTACATCAGACTTCTTCCGCAAACGGCGAAACGCTTTGCCGAGGTGAGTTTCGCGGCATTCCGACTTCGATGCCCTGGTTGCCGAAATTCAGTTGCCTTTGAATTTTAGGTGATCCCTCTTGAGGATGTATGCTTCTGCTACATGTTCTACATCAGACATCTTCCACAAACGGTGAAATGCTTTGACTCGGTGAGTTTTGCGGCATTCCGCCTTCGATGCCCCGGTTGCCGAAATTCAGTTGCCCTTGAATTTCGGGTGATCCCTCTTGAGCATGTATGCTTCTGCTACTCGTTCTACATCAGACTTCTTCCGCAAACGGCGAAACGATTTGCCTTTGTGAGTTTCGCGGCTTTTCACCTTCGATGCCCCGGCTGGCGAAATTCAGTTCCCTTTGAAATTCAGGTGATCCCTCTTGAGCATGTATGCTTCTGCTACATGTTCTACATCAGACATGTTCCCCAAATGGCGAAACGCTTTGACTCGGTGACTTTCGCGGCATTCCGACTTTGATGCCCCGGTTGCCGAAATTCAGTTGCCTTTGAATTTCGGGTGATCCCTCTTGAGCATGTAAGCTTCTGCTACTTGTTCTACAACAGACTTCTTTCGCAAACAACGAAACGATTTGCCTCGGTGAGTTTTGCAGCATTCAGACTTCGATGCCCCGGTTGGTGAAATTCAGTTGCCTTTGAATTTCGAGTGATCCCTCTTGACCATGTATGCTTCTGCTACTTGTTCTACATCAGACTTCTTCCGCAAACGGCGAAACGATTTGCCTCGGTGTGTTTCGCGGCTTTCCGACTTTGATGCCCCCGTTGCCGAAATTCAGTTGCCTTTGAATTTCAGGTGATCCCTCTTGAGCATTTATGCTTCTGCTACTTGTTCTACATGAGACATCTTCCGCAAACAGCGAAACGCTTTGCCTCGGTGAGTTTCGCGGCATTCCGATTTTGATGCCCCGGTTGCCGAAATTCAGTTGCCTTTCAATTTCGGGTGATCCATCTTGAGCATGTATGCTTCTGCTACTTGTTTTACATCAGACATCTTCCCCAAATGGCGAAATGATTTGCCTCGGTGAGTTTCGCGGCATTCGGACTTCGATGCCCCGGTTGCCGAAATTCAGTTGCCTTTGAATTTCGAGTGATCCCTCTGGAGTATGTATGCTTCTGCTACTTGTTCTACATCAGACTTCTTCCGCAAACGGCGAAACGATTTGCCTTTGTGAGTTTTTTTCCGCCTTCGATGCCCCGGCGGCCGAAATTCAGTTGCCTTTGAAATTCAGGTGATCCCTCTTGAGCATGTATGCTTCTGCTACATGTTCTAGATCAGACATCTTCCCCAAATGGCGATACGCTTTGACTCGGTGAGTTTCGGGGCATTCCGACTTTGATGCCCCGGTTACCGAAATTCAGTTGCCTTTGAATTTCGGGTGATCCCTCTTGAGCATTTATGCTTCTGCTACTTGTTCTACATGAGACATCTTCCGCAAACAGCGAAACGCTTTGCCTCGGTGAGTTTCGCGGCATTTCGATTTTGATGCCCCGGTTGCATAAATTCAGTTGCCTTTAAATTTCGGGTGATCCCTCTTGAGCATGTATGCTTCTACTACTTGTTCTACATCAGACATCTTCCGCAAACGGCAAAACGCTTTGCCTCGGTGAGTTTCGCGGCATTCCGACTTCGATGCCCTGGTTGCCGAAATTCAGTTGCCTTTGAATTTCAGGTGATCCCTCTTGAGCATGTATGCTTCTGCTACATGTTCTACATCAGACATCTTCCCCAAATGGCGAAATGCTTTGACTCGTTGAGTTTCGCGGCATTCCGACTTCGATGCGCCGGTTGTCGAAATTCAGTTGCCCTTGAATTTCGGGTGATCCCTCTTGAGCATATATGCTTCTGCTAAATGTTCTACATCAGACATCTTCCACAAACGGCGAAACGCTTTGCCTCGGTGAGTTTCGTGGCATTCCGACTTCGATGCACCGGTTGCCGAAATTCAGTTGCCCTTGAATTTCGGGTGATCCCTCTTGAGCATGTATGCTTCTGCTACTTGTTTTACATCAGACATCTTCCGCAAACGGCGAAACGCTTTGCCTCGGTGAGTTTCGCGGCATTCCGACTTTGATGCCCCGGTTGCCGAAATTCAGTTGCCGTTGAATTTCGGGTGATCCCTCTTGAGCATGTAAGCTTCTGCTACTTGTTCTACATCAGACTTCTTCCGCAAACGGCGAAACGCTTTGCCTCGGTGAGTTTCGCGGCATTCCGACTTCGATGCCCCGGTTGCATAAATTCATTTGCCTTTGAATTTCGGGTGATCCCTCTTGAGCATGTATGCTTCTGCTACTTGTTCTACATCAGACATCTTCCGCAAACGGTGAAACGCTTTGCCTCGGTGAGTTTCACGGCATTCCGACTTCGATGCCCTGGTTGCCGAAATTCAGTTGGCTTTGAATTTCAGGTGATCCCTCTTGAGCATGTATGCTTCTGCTACTTGTTCTACATAACACTTTTTCCGCAAACGGCGAAACGCTTTGACTCGGTTAGTTTCGCGGCATTCCGACTTCGATGCGCCGGTTGCCGAAATTCAGTTGCCCTTGAATTTCGGGTGATCCCTCTTGAGCATGTATGCTTCTGCTACATGTTGTCCATCAGACATCATCCACAAACGGCGACACAATTTGACTCGGTGAGTTTCGTGGCATTCCGACTTCGATGCCCCGGTTGCGGAAATTCAGTTGCCCTTGAATTTCGGGTGATGCCTCTTGAGCTTGTATGCTTCTGCTACTTGTTCTACATCAGACATCTTCCGCAAACGGCGAAACGCTTTGCCTCGGTGAGTTTCGCGGCATTTCCGATGCCCCGGTTGCCGAAATTCAGTTGCCTTTGAATTTCGGGTGATCCTTCTTGAGCATGTAAGCTTCTGCTACTTGTTCTACATCAGACTTCTTCCGCAAACAGCGAAACGATTTGCCTCGGTGAGTTTTGCAGCATTCAGACTTCGAAGCCCTGGTTGGTGAAATTCAGTTGCCTTTGAATTTCGAGTGATCCCACTTGACCATGTATGCTTCTGCTACTTGTTCTACATCAGACTTCTTCCGCAAACGGCGAAAGGATTTGCCTCGGTGAGTTTCGCGGCATTCCGACTTTGATGCCCCCGTTGCCGAAATTCAGTTGCCTTTGAATTTCAGGTGATCCCTCTTGAGCATGTATGCTTCTGCTACTTGTTCTACATGAGACTTCTTCCGCAAACAGCGAAACGCTTTGCCTCGGTGAGTTTCGCGCATTCCGACTTCGATGCCCCGGTTGCCGAAATTCAGTTGCCTTTGAATTTCGGGTGATCCCTCTTGAGCATGTATGCTTCTGCTACTTGTTCTACATCAGACATCTTCCGCAAACGGCGAAACGCTTTGCCACGGTGAGTTTCGTGACATTCCGACTTCGATGCCCCGGGTGCCGAAATTCAGTTGCCTTTGAAATTCAGGTGATCCCTCTTGAGCATTTATGCTTCTGCTACTTGTTCTACATGAGACATCTTCCGCAAACAGCGAAACGCTTTGCCTCGGTGAGTTTCGCGGCATTCCGATTTTGATGCCCCGGTTGCCGAAATTCAGTTGCCTTTGAATTTCGGGTGATCCATCTTGAGCATGTATGCTTCTGCTACTTGTTCTACATCAGACTTCTTCCGCAAACGGCGAAATGATTTGCCTCGGTGAGTTTCGCGGCATTTCGAGTTCGATGCCCCGGTTGCCGAAATTCAGTTGCCTTTGAATTTCGAGTGATCCCTCTTGAGCATGTATGCTTCTGCTACTTGTTCTACATCAGACTTCTTCCGCAAATGGCGAAATGCTTTGACTCGGTGAGTTTCGCGGCATTCAGACTTCGATGCCCCGGTTGTTGAAATTCAGTTGCCTTTGAATTTCGGGTGATCCCTCTTGAGCATGTATGCTTCTGCTACTTGTTCTACATGAGACTTCTTCCGCAAACGGCGAAACGCTTTGCCTCGGTGAGTTTCGCGGCATTCCGACTTCGATGCCCCGGTTGCGGAAATTCAGTTGCCCTTGAATTTCGGGTGATCCCTCTTGAGCATGTATGCTTCTGCTACTTGTTTTACATCAGACATCTTCCGCAAACGGCGAAACGCTTTGCCTCGGTGAGTTTCGCGGCATTCCGACTTTGATGCCCCGGTTGTTGAAATTCAGTTGCCGTTGAATTTCGGGTGATCCCTCTTGAGCATGTAAGCTTCTGCTACTTGTTCTACATCAGACTTCTTCCGCAAACAGCGAAACGCTTTGCCTCGGTGAGTTTCGCGGCATTCCGACTTCGATGTCCCGGTTGCATAAATTCAGTTGCCTTTGAATTTCGGGTGATCCCTCTTGAGCATGTATGCTTCTGCTACTTGTTCTACATCAGACATCTTCCGCAAACGGCGAAACGCTTTGCCTCGGTGAGTTTCACGGCATTCCGACTTCGATGCCCTGGTTGCCGAAATTCAGTTGCCTTTGAATTTCGGGTGATCCTCTTGAGCATGTATGCTTCTGCTACTTGTTCTACATCACTTTTCCGCAAACGGCGAAACGCTTTGCCTCGGTGAGTTTCGCGGCATTCCGACTTCGATGCGCCGGTTGCCGAAATTCAGTTGCCCTTGAATTTCGGGTGATCCCTCTTGAGCATGTATGCTTCTGCTACTTGTTCTACATCAGACTTCTTCCCAAACGGCGACAAACGCTTTGCCTCGGTGAGTTTCGCGGCATTCCGACTTCGATGCCCCGGTTGCCGAAATTCAGTTGCCTTTGAATTTCGGGTGATGCTCTTGAGCATGTATGCTTCTGCTACTTGTTCTACATCAGACATCTTCCGCAAACGGCGAAACGCTTTGCCTCGGTGAGTTTCGCGGCATTCCAACTTCGATGCCCCGGTTGCCGAAATTCAGTTGCCTTTGAATTTCGGGTGATCCCTCTTGAGCATGTATGCTTCTGCTACTTGTTCTACATCAGACTTCTTCCGCAAACAGCGAAACGATTTGCCTCGGTGAGTTTTGCAGCATTCAGACTTCGATGCCCTGGTTGCCGAAATTCAGTTGCCTTTGAATTTCGGGTGATCCCTCTTGACCATGTATGCTTCTGCTACTTGTTTCTACATCAGACTTCTTCCGCAAACGGCGAAACGATTTGCCTCGGTGAGTTTCGCGGCATTCCGACTTTCGATGCCCCGGTTGCCGAAATTCAGTTGCCTTTGAATTTCAGGTGATCCCTCTTGAGCATGTATGCTTCTGCTACTTGTTCTACATGAGACATCTTCCGCAAACGGCGAAACGCTTTGCCTCGGTGAGTTTCGCGGCATTCCGACTTGATGCCCCGGTTGCGAAATTCAGTTGCCTTTGAATTTCGGGTGATCCCTCTTGAGCATGTATGCTTCTGCTACTTGTTCTACATCAGACTTCTTCCGCAAACGGCGAAACGCTTTGCCTCGGTGAGTTTCGCGGCATTCCGACTTCGATGCCGTTGCCGAAATTCAGTTGCCTTTGAATTTCGGGTGATCCCTCTTGAGCATGTATGCTTCTGCTACTTGTTCTACATCAGACTTCTTCCGCAAACGGCGAAACGATTTGCCTCGGTGAGTTTCGCGCATTCCGATTTTCGATGCCCCGGTTGCCGAAATTCAGTTGCCTTTGAATTTCGGGTGATCCCTCTTGAGCATGTATGCTTCTGCTACTTTTTCTACATCAGACATCTTCCGCAAACGGCGAAACGCTTTGCCTCGGTGAGTTTCGCGGCTTTCCGACTTCGATGCCCCGGTTGCCGAAATTCAGTTGCCTTTGAATTTCGGGTGATCCCTCTTGAGCATGTATGCTTCTGCTACTTGTTCTACATCAGACTTCTTCCGCAAACGGCGAAACGCTTTGACTCGGTGAGTTTCGCGGCATTCCGACTTCGATGCCCCGGTTGCCGAAATTCAGTTGCCTTTGAATTTCGGGTGATCCCTCTTGAGCATGTATGCTTCTGCTACTTGTTCTACATCAGACATCTTCCGCAAACGGCGAAACGCTTTGCCTCGGTGAGTTTCGTGGCATTCCGACTTCGATGCCCCGGTTGCCGAAATTCAGTTGCCTTTGAATTTCGGGTGATCCCTCTTGAGCATGTATGCTTCTGCTACTTGTTCTACATCAGACACTTCTTCCGCAAACGGCGAAACGCTTTGACTCGGTGAGTTTCGCGGCATTCCGACTTCGATGCCCCGGTTGCCGAAATTCAGTTGCCTTTGAATTTCGGGTGATCCCTCTTGAGCATGTATGCTTCTGCTACTTGTTCTACATCAGACTTCTTCCGCAAACGGCGAAACGCTTTGCCTCGGTGAGTTTCGCGGCATTCCGACTTCGATGCCCCGGTTGCCGAAATTCAGTTGCCTTTGAATTTCGGGTGATCCCTCTTGAGCATGTATGCTTCTGCTACTTGTTCTACATCAGACATCTTCCGCAAACGGCGAAACGCTTTGCCTCGGTGAGTTTCGCGGCATTCCGACTTCGATGCCCCGGTTGCCGAAATTCAGTTGCCTTTGAATTTTCGGGTGATCCCTCTTGAGCATGTATGCTTCTGCTACTTGTTCTACATCAGACTTCTTCCGCAAACGGCGAAACGCTTTGACTCGGTGAGTTTCGCGGCATTCCGACTTCGATGCCCCGGTTGCCATAAATTCAGTTGCCTTTGAATTTCGGGTGATCCCTCTTGAGCATGTATGCTTCTGCTACTTGTTCTACATCAGACATCTTCCGCAAACGGCGAAACGCTTTGCCTCGGTGAGTTTCGCGGCATTCCGACTTCGATGCCCCGGTTGCCGAAATTCAGTTGCCTTTGAATTTCGGGTGATCCCTCTTGAGCATGTATGCTTCTGCTACTTGTTCTACATCAGAGTTCTTCCGCAAACGGCGAAACGCTTTGCCTCGGTGAGTTTCGCGGCATTCCGACTTCGATGCCCCGGTTGCCGAAATTCAGTTGCCTTTGAATTTCGGGTGATCCCTCTTGAGCATGTATGCTTCTGCTACTTGTTCTACATCAGACTTCTTCCGCAAACGGCGAAACGCTTTGCCTCGGTGAGTTTCGCGGCATTCCGACTTCGATGCCCCGGTTGCCGAAATTCAGTTGCCTTTGAATTTCGGGTGATCCCTCTTGAGCATGTATGCTTCTGCTACTTGTTCTACATCAGACTTCTTCCGCAAACGGCGAAACGCTTTGACTCGGTGAGTTTCGCGGCATTCCGACTTCGATGCCCGGTTGCCGAAATTCAGTTGCCTTTGAATTTCGGGTGATCCCTCTTGAGCATGTATGCTTCTGCTACTTGTTCTACATCAGACATCTTCCGCAAACGGGCAAAACGCTTTGACTCGGTGAGTTTTCGCGGCATTCCGACTTCGATGCCCCGTTGCCGAAATTCAGTTGCCTTTGAATTTCGGGTGATCCCTCTTGAGCATGTATGCTTCTGCTACATGTTCTACATCAGACTTCTTCCGCAAACGGCGAAACGCTTTGACTCGGTGAGTTTCGCGCATTCCGACTTCGATGCCCCGGTTGCCGAAATTCAGTTGCCCTTGAATTTCGGGTGATGCCTCTTGAGCATGTATGCTTCTGCTACTTGTTCTACATCAGACTTTCTTCCGCAAACGGCGAAACGCTTTGACTCGGTGAGTTTCGCGGCATTCGACTTCGATGCCCCGGTTGCCGAAATTCAGTTGCCTTTGAATTTCGGGTGATCCCTCTTGAGCATGTATGCTTCTGCTACTTGTTCTACATCAGACTTCTTCCGCAAACGGCGAAATTTGCCTGTGAGTTTCGCGGCATTCCGACTTCGATGCCCCGGTTGCCGAAATTCAGTTGCCTTTGAATTTCAGGTGATCCCTCTTGAGCATTTATGCTTCTGCTACTTGTTCTACATGAGACATCTTCCGCAAACAGCGAAATGCTTTGACTCGGTGAGTTTCGCGGCATTCCGACTTCGATGCCCCGGTTGCCGAAATTCAGTTGCCTTTGAATTTCGGGTGATCCCTCTTGAGCATGTATGCTTCTGCTACTTGTTCTACATTCTTCCGGCAAACGCTTTGACTCGGTGAGTTTCGCGGCATTCCGACTTCGATGCCCCGGTTGCGAAATTCAGTTGCCTTTGAATTTCGGGTGATCCCTCTTGAGCATGTATGCTTCTGCTACTTGTTCTACATCAGACATCTTCCGCAAACGGCGAAACGCTTTGCCTCGGTGAGTTTCGCGGCATTCCGACTTCGATGCCCTGGTTGCCGAAATTCAGTTGCCTTTGAATTTCGGGTGATCCCTCTTGAGCATGTATGCTTCTGCTACTTGTTCTACATAGACACTTCTTCCGCAAACGGCGAAACGCTTTGCCCTCGGTGAGTTTCGCGGCATTCCGACTTCGATGCCCCGGTTGCCAAAATTCAGTTGCCTTTGAATTTCGGGTGATCCCTCTTGAGCATGTATGCTTCTGCTACTTGTTCTACATAACACTTCTTCCGCAAACGGAAACGCTTTGCCTCGGTGAGTTTCGCGGCATTCCGACTTCGATGCCGGTTGCCGAAATTCAGTTGCCTTTGAATTTCGGGTGATCCCTCTTGAGCATGTATGCTTCTGCTACTTGTTCTACATCAGACATCTTCCGCAAACGGCGAAACGCTTTGACTCGGTGAGTTTCGCGGCATTCCGACTTCGATGCCCCGGTTGCCGAAATTCAGTTGCCTTTGAATTTCGGGTGATCCCTCTTGAGCATGTATGCTTCTGCTACTTGTTCTACATCAGACATCTTGGCGAAACGCTTTGCCTCGGTGAGTTTCGCGGCATTCCGACTTCGATGCCCCGGTTGCCGAAATTCAGTTGCCTTTGAATTTCGGGTGATCCCTCTTGAGCATGTATGCTTCTGCTACTTGTTCTACATCAGACTTCTTCCGCAAACGGCGAAACGCTTTGACTCGGTGAGTTTCGCGGCATTCCGACTTCGATGCCCCGGTTGCCGAAATTCAGTTGCCTTGAATTTCGGGTGATCCCTCTTGAGCATGTATGCTTCTGCTACTTGTTCTACATCAGACTTCTTCCGCAAACGGCGAAACGCTTTGCCTCGGTGAGTTTCGCGGCATTCCGACTTCGATGCCCCGGTTGCCGAAATTCAGTTGCCTTTGAATTTCGGGTGATCCCTCTTGAGCATGTATGCTTCTGCTACTTGTTCTACATCAGACTTCTTCCGCAAACGGCGAAACGCTTTGACTCGGTGAGTTTCGCGGCATTCCGACTTCGATGCCCCGGTTGCCGAAATTCAGTTGCCTTTGAATTTCGGTGATCCCTCTTGAGCATGTATGCTTCTGCTACTTGTTCTACATCAGACTTCTTCCGCAAACGGCGAAACGATTTGCCTCGGTGAGTTTCGCGGCATTCCGACTTCGATGCCCCGGTTGCCGAAATTCAGTTGCCTTTGAATTTCGGGTGATCCCTCTTGAGCATGTATGCTTCTGCTACTTGTTCTACATCAGACTTCTTCCGCAAACGGCGAAACGCTTTGCCTCGGTGAGTTTCGCGGCATTCCGACTTCGATGCCCCGGTTGCCGAAATTCAGTTGCCTTTGAATTTCGGGTGATCCCTCTTGAGCATGTATGCTTCTGCTACTTGTTCTACATCAGACTTCTTCCGCAAACGGCGAAATGCTTTGCCTCGGTGAGTTTCGCGGCATTCCGACTTCGATGCACGGTTGCCGAAATTCAGTTGCCTTTGAATTTCGGGTGATCCCTCTTGAGCATGTATGCTTCTGCTACTTGTTCTACATGAGACTTCTTCCGCAAACGGCGAAACGCTTTGCTCGGTGAGTTTCGCGGCATTCCGACTTCGATGCCCCGGTTGCCGAAATTCAGTTGCCTTTGAATTTCGGGTGATCCCTCTTGAGCATGTATGCTTCTGCTACTTGTTCTACATCAGATTCTTCCGCAAAACGGCGAAACGCTTTGCCTCGGTGAGTTTCGCGGCATTCCGACTTCGATGCCCCGGTTGCCGAAATTCAGTTGCCTTTGAATTTCGGGTGATCCCTCTTGAGCATGTATGCTTCTGCTACTTGTTCTACATCAGACTTCTTCCGCAAACGGCGAAACGCTTTGCCTCGGTGAGTTCGCGGCATTCCGACTTCGATGCCCCGGTTGCCGAAATTCAGTTGCCTTTGAATTTCGGGTGCCCTCTTGAGCATGTATGCTTCTGCTAACATCAAACGGCGAAACGCTTTGACTCGGTGAGTTTCGCGGCATTCCGACTTCGATGCCCGGTTGCCGAAATTCAGTTGCCTTTGAATTTCGGGTGATCCCTCTTGAGCATGTATGCTTCTGCTACTTGTTCTACATCAGACTTCTTCCGCAAACGGCGAAACGCTTTGCCTCGGTGAGTTTCGCGGCATTCCGACTTCGATGCCCCGGTTGCCGAAATTCAGTTGCCTTTGAATTTCGGGTGATCCCTCTTGAGCATTTATGCTTCTGCTACTTGTTCTACATGAGACATCTTCCGCAAACGCGAAAACGCTTTGCCTCGGTGAGTTTCGCATTCCGACTTCGATGCCCGGTTGCCGAAATTCAGTTGCCTTTGAATTTCGGTGTCCCTCTTGAGCATGTATGCTTCTGCTACTTGTTCTACATCAGACATCTTCCGAAACGGCGAAACGCTTTGACTCGGTGAGTTTCGCGGCATTCCGACTTCGATGCCCCGGTTGCCGAAATTCAGTTGCCCTTTGAATTTCGGGTGATCCCTCTTGAGCATGTATGCTTCTGCTACTTGTTCTACATCAGACTTCTTCCGCAAAACGGCGAAACTTTGCCTCGGTGAGTTTCGCGGCATTCCGACTTCGATGCCCCGGTTGCCGAAATTCAGTTGCCTTTGAATTTCGGGTGATCCCTCTTGAGCATGTATGCTTCTGCTACTTGTTCTACATCAGACATCTTCCGCAAATTGCCTCGGTGAGTTTTTCGACTTTGCCCCGTTGCCGAAATTCAGTTGCCTTTGAATTTCCCTCTTGAGCCTTCTGCTACTTTGCATCAGACATCTTCGCGCAGGAAACGCTTTGACTCGGTGAGTTTCGCGGCATTCCGACTTCGATGCCGGTTGCCGAAATTCAGTTGCCCTTTGAATTTCGGGTGATCCCTCTTGAGCATGTATGCTTCTGCTACTTGTTCTACATCAGACTTCTTCCGCAAATGGCGAAACGCTTTGACTCGGTGAGTTTCGCGGCATTCCGACTTCGATGCCCGGTTGCCGAAATTCAGTTGCCTTTGAATTTCGGGTGATCCTCTTGAGCATGTATGCTTCTGCTGACATGTATGTTCTAACACTTCTTCCGCAAACGGCGAAACGCTTTGACTCGGGTGAGTTTCGCGGCATTCCGACTTCGATCTGCCCCGGTTGCCGAAATTCAGTTGCCTTTGAATTTCGGGTGATCCCTCTTGAGCATGTATGCTTCTGCTACTTGTTTCTACATCAGACTTCTTCCGCAAACGGCGAAACGCTTTGACTCGGTGAGTTTCGCGGCATTCCGACTTCGATGCCCCGGTTGCCGAAATTCAGTTGCCTTTGAATTTCGGGTGATCCCTCTTGAGCATGTATGCTTCTGCTACTTTGTTCTACATCAGACTTCTTCCGAAACGGCGAAACGCTTTGACTCGGTGAGTTTCGCGGCATTCCGACTTCGATGCCCCGGTTGCCGAAATTCAGTTGCCTTTGAATTTCGGGTGATCCCTCTTGAGCATGTATGCTTCTGCTACTTGTTCTACATCAGACTTCTTCCGCAAACGGCGAAACGCTTTGCCTCGGTGAGTTTTGGGCGGCCATTCTGACTTCGATGCCCCGGTTGCGAAATTCAGTTGCCTTGAATTTCGGGTGATCCCTCTTGAGCATGTATGCTTCTGCTACTTGTTCTACATCAGACTTCTTCCGCAAACGGCGAAACGATTTGCCTCGGTGAGTTTCGCGGCATTCCGACTTTCGATGCCCCGGTTGCCGAAATTCAGTTGCCTTTGAATTTCAGGTGATCCCTCTTGAGCATGTATGCTTCTGCTACTTGTTCTACATCAGACATCTTCCGCAAACGGCGAAACGCTTTGCCTCGGTGAGTTTCGCGGCATTCCGACTTCGATGCCGGTTGCCGAAATTCAGTTGCCTTTGAATTTCGGGTGATCCTCTTGAGCATGTATGCTTCTGCTACTTGTTCTACATCAGACTTCTTCCGCAAAACGGCGAAACGCTTTGCCTCGGTGAGTTTCGCGGCATTCCGACTTCGATGCCCCGGTTGCCGAAATTCAGTTGCCTTTGAATTTGGGTGATCCCTCTTGAGCATGTATGCTTCTGCTACTTGTTCTACATCAGACATCTTCCGCAAACGGCGAAATTTGCCTCGGTGAGTTTCGCGGCATTTACGACTTCGATGCCCGGTTGCGAAATTCAGTTGCCTTTGAAATTTCGGGTGATCCCTCTTGAGCATGTATGCTTCTGCTACATGTTCTACATCAGACATCTTCCGCAAACAAATGGCGAAACGCTTTGACTCGGTGAGTTTCGCGGCATTCCGACTTTCGATGCCCCGGTTGCCGAAATTCAGTTGCCCTTGAATTTCGGGTGATCCCTCTTGAGCATGTATGCTTCTACTACTTGTTCTACATAGACATCTTCCGCAAACGGCGAAACGCTTTGCCTCGGTGAGTTTCGCGGCATTCCGATTTTCGATGCCCTGGTTGCCAAAATTCAGTTGCCCTTTGAATTTCGGGTGATCCCTCTTGAGCATGTATGCTTCTGCTACTTGTTCTACATCAGACATCTTCCGCAAACGGCGAAACGCTTTGACTCGGTGAGTTTCGCGGCATTCCGACTTCGATGCCCGGTTGCGAAATTCAGTTGCCTTTGAATTTCGGTGATCCCTCTTGAGCATGTATGCTTCTGCTACTTGTTCTACATCAGACTTCTTCCGCAAAACGGCGAAACGCTTTGACTCGGTGAGTTTCGCGGCATTTCCGACTTGATGCCCGGTTGCCGAAATTCAGTTGCCTTTGAATTTCGGGTGATCCCTCTTGAGCATGTATGCTTCTGCTACTTGTTCTACATCATCTTCCGCAAACGGCACGCCTCGGTGAGTTTCGCGGCATTCCAACTTCGATTTAAATTCAGTTGCCTTGAATTTCGGGTGATCCCTCTTGAGCATGTATGCTTCTTGCTACTTGTTCTGCAAACCGGCGAAACGCTTTGCCTCGGTGAGTTTCGCGCATTCCGA
>NC_133294.1:372903-390087 GCF_005239225.2 Populus alba | reverse complement strand
GGAATGCGCGAAACTTACCGAGTCAAGCGTTTTTCTTAGTTTGTGGTAGGAAGTCTGTGTAGAACAAGTTAGCAGAAGTCATACAGCTCAAAAGGGATCGCCCGAAATTCAAGGCAGAACTGAATTTCCGGAAACGGGGGCATCGAAGTTGGAAATGCCGCGAAACTCACCGAGTCATAGCGTTTCGCCGTTTGCAGAGAAAGTCGATGTAGAACAAGTAGCAGAGCATACAGCATAAAGAGGGATCGCACTGAAATTCAAGGCACTCAATTTCGGCAACTGGGCATCGAAGTCGGAATGCCGATCAAGTCACCGAGTCAAAAGAGATCGCTGATTCTGCGAAGGAGTATGATGTAGAAAAGTAGCAGAAGCATACATGGCTCAACGAGGGATCAACCCAGAAATTCAAAGGCAAGCTGAATTTCGGTAACCGGGGCATCGAATGCGGAAATGCCGCGCGAAACTCACCGAGTCAAAGCTTTTCCGCCCACAGTTTTTGCGGAAGGAAGTATATGAATGTAGAACAAGTAGCAGAAGCATATCACTGTCTTAAAGAGGGATCGCCTGAAATTCAAAGGCAACTCAATTTCGGCAACTGGGGCATCGAAGTCGGAATGCCGTCAAAGTCACCGAGTCAAAGCGTTTCGCTGTTTGCGGAAGGAAGTATGATGTAGAACAAGTAGCAGAAGCATACATGCTCAAGAGGGATCACCCGAAATTCAAAGGCAACTGAATTTCGGCAACCGGGGCATCGAAGTCGGATTGCTGCGAAACTCACCGAGTCATAGCGTTTTGCTGTTTGCGGAAGAAAGTCTGATGTAGAACAAGTAGCAGAGGCATACATGCTCAAGAGGGATCACGCGAAATTCAAAGGGAAATGAATTTCGGCCAACCGCGGGCAGTCGAAGTCTGAATGCCACGAAACTCACCGAGTCAAAGCGTTTCGCCATTTGCGGAAGAAAGTCTCCTGTAGAACAAGTAGCAGAAGCATACAGGCTCAAGAGGGATCACGCGAAATTCAAAGGCAACTGAATTTCGGCAACCGGGGCATCGAAGTCGGAATGCCGCGAAACTCACCGAGTCAAAGCGTTTCGCCGTTTAAGGAAGAAATTCTGATGTAGAACAAGTAGTCGAGGCATACATGCTCAAGAGGGATCACGCGAAATTCAAAGGCAACTGAATTTCGGCAACCGGGGCATCGAAGTTGGAATGCCGCGAAACTCACCGAGTCATAGCGTTTCGCCGTTTGCAGAAGAAAGTCTGATGTAGAACAAGTAGCAGAAGCATACATGCTAAAGAGGGATCGCCTGAAATTCAAAGGCAACTGAATTTCGGCAACCTGGGCATCGAGGTTGAATGCCGCGAAACTCACCCGAGTTCAAAGCGTTTCGCCGTTTGCGGAAGAAAGTCTCTCTGTAGAAAA
Organism: Populus alba; assembly: GCF_005239225.2. Lineage (NCBI taxonomy): Eukaryota > Viridiplantae > Streptophyta > Magnoliopsida > Malpighiales > Salicaceae > Populus > Populus alba. Next base: position 388,664 of record NC_133294.1, on the reverse strand, counting down.
AAAAAACAAGTAGCAGAAAGCATACATGCTCAGAGGAATCACCCGAAATTCAAAAAGGCAACTGAATTTCGGCAACCTGGGCATCGAAGTCGGAAGCCAGGGCGAAACTCACCGAGTCAAAGCGTTTCGCCTTTTACGGAAGAAGTCTGATGTAGAACAAGCAGCAGAAGCATACATGCTCAAGAGGGATCACCCGAAATTCAAAGGCAACTGAATAAAAAAAAATTTGGGCAACAGGGGCATCGAAGGCGGAGTGCCGTGAAACTCACCGAGTCAAAGTGTTTTGCCGTTTGCGGAAGAAAGTCTCGTGTAGACCGAGTAGCAGAAGCATACATGCTCAAGAGGGATCACCCGAAATTCAAAGGCAACTGAATTTCAGCAACCGGGGCATCGAAGTCGAATGCCGCAAAACTCAACGAGTCAAAGCGTTTCGCCGTTTGCGGAAGAAAGTCTCCAGTAGAACAAGTAGCAGAAGCATACATGCTCAAGAGGGATCACCCGAAATTCAAAGGCAACTGAATTTCGGCAACCGGGGCATCGAAGGAGGAATGCCTCGAAACTCACCGAGTCAAAGCGTTTCGCCGTTTGCGGAAGGAAGTATGATGTAGAACAAGTTAGGCAGAAGCCATACATTGCTCAAGAGGGATCGCCTGAAATTCAAAGGCAACTCAATTTCGGCAACCGGGGCATCGAAGTCGGAATGCCGTGAAACTCACCGAGTCAAAGCGTTTCGCAGTTTGCGGAAGGAAGTATGATGTAGAACAAGTAGCAGAAGCATACATACTCAAGAGGGATCACCCCCAAATTCAAGGCAACTGAATTTCGGCAAACGGGGCCAATCGAAGTCGGAATGCCACGAAACTCACCGAGTCATATGCGTTTCGCCGTTTTGCGGAAGAAAGTCTGATGTAGAACAAGTAGCAGAGGCCATACATGCTCAAGAGGGATCACCCGAAAGTCAAAAGAGACTGAGTTTCGGCAACCGGTCGGTATCGAAGTCGAATGCCGCAAAACTCACCGAGTCAAAGCATTTCGCCGTTTGCGAAGAAAGTCTGCCTGTAGAACAAGTACGCAGAAGCATTACATGATCAGAGGAATCACCCGAAATCAAAGGCAACTGAATTTCGGCAACCGGGGCATCGAAGTCGGAATGCCGCGAAACTTACCGAGTCAAAGCGTTTCGTAGTTTGTGGTCGGAAGTCTGATGTAGAACAAGTAGCAGAAGCATACATGCTCAAGAGGGATCACCCGAAATTCAAAGGCAACTGAATTCGGGAAAAACGGGGGCATCGAAGTCGGAATGCCGCGAAACTCACCCAAGTCAAAGCGTTTCGCAGTTTGCGGAACGAAGTCTGATGTAAGAACAAGTAGCAGAAGCATACATGCTCAAGAGGGATCACCCGAAATTCAAAAGGCAACTAAATTTCGGCAACCGGGGCATCGGAAAGCGGAATGCCGCGAAACTCACCGAGTCAAAGCGTTTCGGGCCGTTTGCGGAAGGAAGTCTGATGTAGAACAAGTAGCAGAACCATTACTTGCTCAAGAGGGATCACCCGAAATTCAATAGGCAACTGAATTTCGACAACCGGGCATCGACACAGGAATGCCGCGAAACTCACCGAGTCAAGCGTTTCGCAACAGTTTGCGGAAGAAAGTCTCCTGTAGAACAAGTAGTAGAAGAGGCATACATGCTCAAGAGGATCACCCGAAATTCAAAGGCAACTGAATTTCGGCAACCGGGGCATCGAAGCCGAACTCACCGAATGCCCGCGAAACTCACCATACCTCAAGAGTCAAAAATTCAAAGTGTTTCGTTCGGCGGTTTGCGGAAGAAAGTCTCCTGTAGAACAAGTAGTAGAAGCATACATGCTCAAGAGGGATCACCCGAAATTCAGGCAACTGAATTTCGGCAACCTGGGCATCGAGGTTGAATGCCGCGAAACTCACCGAGTCAAAGCGTTTCGCCGTTTGCGGAAGAAAGTCTCCTATAGAACAAGTAGCAGAAGCATACATGCTTAAGAGGGATCACCCGAAATTCAAAGGCAACTGAATTTCGGCAACCGGGGCATCGAAGGAGGAATGCCGCATAACTCATCGAGTCAAAGCGTTTCGCCGTTTGCAGAAGAAAGTATGATGTAGAACAAGTAGCAGAAGCATCATGCTCAAGGGATCACCCGAAATTCAAAGGTCAACTGAATTTCGGGCAACCGGGGCATCGAAGTCGGAATGCCGTGAAACTCAACCGAGTCATAGTGTTTCGCTGTTTGAAAGTCTGATGTAGAACAAGTAGCAGAGCCATACATGCTCAAGAGGGATCACCCGAAAGTCAAGGAGGCGAACTGAATTTCGGCAATCGAGGCATCGAAGGTGGAAGTGCCGCAAAACTCATCGAGTCAAAGCGTTTCGCCGTTTGCGGAAGAAAGTCTCCTGTAGAACAAGTAGCAGAAGCATACATGCTCAAGAGGAATCACCCAAAATTCAAAGGCAACTGAATTTCGGCAACCTGGGCATCGAAGTCGGAATGCCGCGAAACTCACCGAGTCAAAGCGTTTCGCAGTTTGCGGAAGGAAGTATGATGAGAACAAGTAGCAGAAGCATACATGCTCAAGAGGGATCACCCGAAATTCAAAGGGGACCAACTGAATTTCGGCAACCGGGGCATCGAAGCCGGAATGCCGCGAAACTCACCGAGTCAAAGTGTTTCGCCGTTTGCGGAAGAAAGTCTCCTGTAGAACAAGTAGTAGAAGCATACATGCTCAAGAGGGATCACCCGAAATTCAAAGAAGTCAACTGAAAGCGTTTCGGCAAGGAAATTCCTGGGGTAGCAGAAAGCATCCATGAGGTCACACCGAAGTGAACTGCCGCGAACTCACCGAGTCAAAGCGTTTCGCCGTTTGCGGAAGAAAGTCTCCTATAGAACAAGTAGCAGAAGCATACATGCTTAAGAGGGATCACCCGAAATTCAAAGGCAACTGAATTTCGGCAACCGGGGCATCGAAGGAGGAATGCCGCATAACTCATCGAGTCAAAGCGTTTCGCCGTTTGCAGAAGGAAGTATGATGTAGAACAAGTAGCAGAAGCATACATGCTCAAGAGGGATCACCCGAAATTCAAAGGCAACTGAATTTCGGCAACCGGGGCATCGAAGTCGGAATGCCGTGAAACTCACCGAGTCATAGTGTTTCGCTGTTTGCGGAAGAAAGTCTGATGTAGAACAAGTAGCAGAGCCATACATGCTCAAGAGGGATCACCCGAAAGTCAAAGGGAACTGAATTTCGGCAATCGAGGCATCGAAGGTGGAATGCCGCAAAACTCATCGAGTCAAAGCGTTTCGCCGTTTGCGGAAGAAAGTCTCCTGTAGAACAAGTAGCAGAAGCATACATGCTCAAGAGGAATCACCCAAAATTCAAAGGCAACTGAATTTCGGCAACCTGGGCATCGAAGTCGGAATGCCGCGAAACTCACCGAGTCAAAGCGTTTCGCAGTTTGCGGAAGGAAGTATGATGAGAACAAGTAGCAGAAGCATACATGCTCAAGAGGGATCACCCGAAATTCAAAGGCAACTGAATTTGGGCAACAGGGGCATCGAAGGCGGAGTGCCGCGAAACTCACCGAGTCAAAGTGTTTTGCCGTTTGGCGGAAGAAAGTCTCGTGTAGACGCAGTAGCAGAAGCATACATGCTCAAGAGGGATCACACCGAAATTCAAACGGCAATGAATTTCGGCAACCGGGGCAGAAGCATCGAAGCCGGTCCCAATGCCGCGAAACTCACCGAGTCAAAGTGTTTCGCCGTTTGCGGAATAAAGTCTCCTGTAGAACAAGTAGTAGAAGCATACATGCTCAAGAGGGATCACCCGAAATTCAAAGGCAACTGAATTTCGGCAACCTGGGCATAGAGGTTGAATGCGCGAAACTCACGAGTCAAAGCGTTTCGCCGTTTGCGGAAGAAAGTCTCCTGTAGAACAAGTAGCAGAAGCATTACATGTTAAGAGGGATCAACCCGAAATTCAAAGGCAACTGAATTTCGGCAACCGGGGCATCGAAGGCAGGAATGCCGCATAACTCATCGAGTCAAAGCGTTTCGCCGTATTGCGGAGAGATATCTGTAGAACAAGTAGCGGAAGCATACATGCTCAAGAGGGATCACCCGAAATTCAAAGGCAACTGAATTTCGGCTACCGGGGCATCGAAGTCGGAATGCCGTGAAACTCAACCGAGTCATAGCGTTTCGCTGTTTGCGGAAGAAAGTCTAGATGTAGAAACAAGTAGCAGAAGCCATACATGCTCAAGAGGGATCACCCGAAAGTCAAAGGGGAACTGAATTTCGGCAATCGAGGCATCGAAGGTGGAATGCCGCAAAAACTCACCGAGTCAAAGCGTTTCGCCGTTTGCGGAAGAAAAGTCTCCTGTAGAACAAGTAGCAGAAGCACTACATGCTCAAGAGGAATCACCCGAAATTCAAAGGCAACTAGAATTTCGGCAACCTGGGCATCGGAAGTCGGAATGCCGCGAAAACTCATCCGAGTCAAAGCGTTTCGCAGTTTGCGGAAGGAAGTATGATGAGAACAAGTAGCAGAAGCATACATGCTCAAGAGGGATCACCCGAAATTCAAAGGCAACTGAATTTGGGCAACAGGGGCATCGAAGGCGGAGTGCCGCGAAACTCACCGAGTCAAAGTGTTTTGCCGTTTGCGGAAGAAAGTGTCGTGTAGAACGAGTAGCAGAAGCATACATGCTCAAGAGGGATCACCCGAAATTCAAAGGCTACTGAATTTCGGCAACCGGGGCATCGAAGTCGAATGCTGCGAAACTCACCGAGTCAAAGCGTTTCGCCGTTTGCGGAAGAAAGTCTGATGTAGACCAAGTAGCAGAAGCATACATGCTCAAGAGGCATCACCCGAAATTCAAAGGCAACTGAATTTCGGCAACCTGGGCATCGAAGTCGAATGCCGCGAAACTCACCGAGTCAAAGCGTTTCGCCGTTTGCGGAAGAAAGTCTCCTGTAGAACAAGTAGCAGAAGCATACATGCTCAAGAGGGATCACCCGAAATTCAAAGGCAACTGAATTTCGGCAACCGGGGCATCGAAGGAGGAATGCCGCGAAACTCATCGAGTCAAAGCGTTTCGCAGTTTGCGGAACGATGTCTGATGTAGAACAAGTAGCAGAAGCATACATGCTCAAGAGGGATCACCTGAAATTCAAAGGCAACTGAATTTCGGCAACCGGGGCATCGAAAGCGGAATGCCGCGAAACTCACCGAGTCAAAGCGTTTCGCCGTTTGCGGAAGGAAGTATGATGTAGAACAAGTAGCAGAACCATACTTGCTCAAGAGGGATCACCCGAAATTCAAAGGCAACTGAATTTCGACAACCGGGGCATCGAAGCAGGAATGCCGCGAAACTCACCGAGTCAAAGCGTTTCGCCGTTTGCGAAAGAAAGTCTCCTGTAGAACAAGTAGTAGAAGCATACATGCTCAAGAGGGATCACCCGAAATTCAAAGGCAACTGAATTTCGGCAACCGGGGCATCGAAGCCGGAATGCCGCGAAACTCACCCAGTCAAAGTGTTTCGCCGTTTGCGGAATAAAGTCTCCTGTAGAACAAGTAGTAGAAGCATACATGCTCAAGAGGGATCACCCGAAATTCAAAGGCAACTGAATTTCGGCAACCTGGGCATCGAGGTTGAATGCCGCGAAACTCACCGAGTCAAAGCGTTTCGCCGTTTGCGGAAGAAAGTCTCCTGTAGAACAAGTAGCAGAAGCATACATGCTTAAGAGGGATCACCCGAAATTCAAAGGCAACTGAATTTCGGCAACCGGGGCATCGAAGTCGGAATGCCGTGAAACTCACCGAGTCATAACGTTTCGCTGTTTGCGGAAGAAAGTCTGATGTAGAACAAGTAGCAGAGCCATACATGCTCAAGAGGGATCACCCGAAAGTCAAAAGGAACTGAATTTCGGCAACCGGGGCATCGAAGGAGGAATGCCGCATAACTCATCGAGTCAAAGCGTTTCGCCATTTGCGGAAGAAGTATGATGTAGAACAAGTAGCAGAAGCATACATGCTCAAGAGGGATCACCCGAAATTCAAAGGCAACTGAATTTCGGCAACCGGGGCATCGAAGTCGGAATGCCGTGAAACTCACCGAGTCATAGCGTTTCGCTGTTTGCGGAAGAAAGTCTGATGTAGAACAAGTAGCAGAGCCATACATGCTCAAGAGGGATCACCCGAAAGTCAAAGGGAACTGAATTTCGGCAATCGAGGCAACGAAGGTGGAATGCCGCAAAACTCACCGAGTCAAAGCGTTTCGCCGTTTGCGGAAGAAAGTCTCCTGTAGAACGAGTAGCAGAAGCATACATGCTCAAGAGGGATCACCCGAAATTCAAAGGCTACTGAATTTCGGCAACCGGGGCATCGAAGTCGAATGCCGCGAAACTCACCGAGTCAAAGCGTTTCGCCGTTTGGGGAAGAAAGTCTGATGCAAACCAAGTAGCAGAAGCATACATGCTCAAGAGGCATCACCCGAAATTCAAAGGCAACTGAATTTCGGCAACCTGGGCATCGAAGTCGAATGCCGCAAAAGTCACCGAGTCAAAGCGTTTCGCCGTTTGCGGAAGAAAGTCTCCTGTAGAACAAGTAGCAGAAGCATACATGCTCAAGAGGGATCACCCGAAATTCAAAGGCAACTGAATTTCGGCAACCGGGGCATCGAAGTCGAATGCTGCGAAACTCACCGAGTCAAAGCGTTTCGCCGTTTGCGGAAGAAAGTGTGATGCAAACCAAGTAGCAGAAGCATACATGCTCAAGAGGCATCACCCGAAATTCAAAGGCAACTGAATTTCGGCAACCTGGGCATCGAAGTCGAATGCCGCGAAAGTCACCGAGTCAAAGCGTTTCGCCGTTTGTGGAAGAAAGTCTCCTGTAGAACAAGTAGCAGAAGCATACATGCTCAAGAGGATCACCCGAAATTTCAAAGGCAACTGAATTTCGGCAACCGGGGCATCGAAGGAGGAATGCCGCGAACTTCATCGAGTCAAAGCGTTTCGCCGTTGCGGAAGGAAAGTATGATGTAGAACAAGTAGCAGAAGCATACATGCTCAAGAGGGATCACTCGAAATTCAAAGGCAACTGAATTTCGGCAACCGGGGGCATCGAAGTCGGAATGCCGTGAAACTCACCGAGTCATAGCGTTTCGCTGTTTGCGGAAGGAAGTCTGATGTAGAACAAGTAGCAGAGGCATACATGCTCAAGAGGGATCACCCGAAAGTCAAAAGGAACTGAATTTCGCAAACGGGGCATCGAAATGGCGGAATGCCCGCGAAACTCACCGAGTCCAAAAGCGTTTCGCCGTTTGTGGAAAAGTCTCCTGTAGAACAAGTAGCAGAAGCATACATGTCAAGAGGAATCACCCGAAATTCAAAGGCAACTGAATTTCGGCAACCTGGGCATCGACAGTCGGAATGCGCGAAACTCACCGAGTCAAAGCGTTTCGCAGTTTGCGGAAGGAAGTATGATGAGAACAAGTAGCAGAAGCATACATGCTCAAGAGGGATCACCCGAAATTCAAAGGCAACTGAATTTCGGCAAACGGGGGCATCGAAGGTGGAATGCCGCGAACTCACCGAGTCACAAGTGTTTCGTCGTTGCGAAAGAAAAGACTCCTGTAGAACAAGTAGCAGAAGCATACATGCTCAAGAGGGATCACCCGAAATTCAAAGGCAACTGAATTTCAGCAACCTGGGCATCGAAGTGGAATGCCGCGAAACTCACCGAGTCAAACCGTTTCGCCGTTTGCGGAAGAAAGTCTCCTGTAGAACAAGTAGCAGAAGCATACATGCTCAAGAGGGATCACCCGAAATTCAAAGGCAACTGAATTTCGGCAACCAGGGCATCGAAGCAGGAATGCCGCGAAACTCACCGAGTCAAAGCATTTCGCCGTTTGCGGAAGAAAGTCTGATGTAGACGAAGTAGCAGAAGCATACATGCTCAAGAGGCATCACCCGAAATTCAAAGGCAATTGAATTTCGGCAACCGGGGCATCGAAGGCGGAATGCCGCGAAACTCACCGAGTCAAAGTGTTTCGTCGTTTGCGGAAGAAAGTCTCCTCTAGAACAAGTAGCAGAAGCATACATGCTCAAGAGGGATCACCCGAAATTCAAAGGCAACTGAATTTCGGCAACCTGGGCATCGAAGTGGAATGCCGCGAAACTCACCGAGTCAAACCGTTTTGCCGTTTGCGGAAGAAAGTCTCCTGTAGAACAAGTAGCAGAAGCATACATGCTCAAGAGGGATCACCCGAAATTCAAAGGCAACTGAATTTCGGCAACCGGGGCATTGAAGGAGGAATGCCGCGAAACTCATCGAGTCAAAGCGTTTCGCCGTTTGCGGAAGGAAGTATGATGTAGAACAAGTAGCAGAAGCATACATGCTCAAGAGGGATCACCCGAAATTCAAAGGCAACTGAATTTCGGCAACCGGGGCATCGAAGGAGGAATGCCGCGAAACTCATCGAGTCAAAGCGTTTCGCCGTTTGCGGAAGAAAGTCTGATGTAGAGCAAGTAGCAGAGGCATACATGCTCAACAGGGATCACCCGAAAGTCAAAGGGAACTGAATTTCGGCAAGCGGGGCATCGAAGGCGGAATGCCGCGAAACTCACTGAGTCAAAGTGTTTTGCCGTTTGCGGAAGAAAGTCTCGTGTAGACCGAGTAGCAGAAGCATACATGCTCAAGAGGGATCACCCGAAATTCAAAGGCAACTGAATTTCGGCAACCGGGGCATCGAAGTCGAATGCTGCGCAACTCACCGAGTCAAAGCGTTTCGCCGTTTGCGGAAGAAAGTGTGATGCAAACCAAGTAGCAGAAGCATACATGCTCAAGAGGCATCACCCGAAATTCAAAGGCAACTGAATTTCGGCAACCTGGGCATCGAAGTCGAATGCCGCGAAAGTCACCGAGTCAAAGCGTTTCGCCGTTTGTGGAAGAAAGTCTCCTATAGAACAAGTAGCAGAAGCATACATGCTCAAGAGGGATCACCCGAAATTCAAAGGCAACTGAATTTCGGCAACCGGGGCATCGAAGGAGGAATGCCGCGAAACTCATCGAGTCAAAAGCGTTTCGCCGTTTGCGGAAGGAAGTATGATGTAGAACAAGTAGCAGAAGCATACATGCTCAAGAGGGATCACCCGAAATTCAAAGGCAACTGAATTTCGGCAACCGGGGCATCGAAGTCGGAATGCCGTGAAACTCACCGAGTCATAGCGTTTCGCTGTTTGCGGAAGGAAGTCTGATGTAGAACAAGTAGCAGAGGCATACATGCTCAAGAGGGATCACCCGAAAGTCAAAAGGAACTGAATTTCGGCAACGGGGCATCGAAGGCGGAATGCCGCGAAACTCACCGAGTCAAAGCGTTTCGCCGTTTGTGGAAGAAAGTCTCCTGTAGAACAAGTAGCAGAAGCATACATGCTCAAGAGGAATCACCCGAAATTCAAAGGCAACTGAATTTCGGCAACCTGGGCATCGAAGTCGGAATGCCGCGAAACTCACCGAGTCAAAGCGTTTCGCAGTTTTGCGGAAGGAAGTATGATGAGAACAAGTAGCAGAAGCATACATGCTCAAGAGGGATCACCCGAAATTCAAAGGCAACTGAATTTCGGCAAACGGGGCATCGAAGGTGGAATGCCGCGAAACTCACCGAGTCAAAGTGTTTCGTCGTTTGCGAAAGAAAGACTCTTGTAGACCAAGTAGCAGAAGCATACATGCTCAAGAGGCATCACCCGAAATTCAAAGGCAATTGAATTTCGGCAACCGGGGCATCGAAGGCGGAATGCCGCGAAACTCACCGAGTCAAAGTGTTTCGTCGTTTGCGGAAGAAAGTCTCCTCTAGAACAAGTAGCAGAAGCATACATGCTCAAGAGGGATCACCCGAAATTCAAAGGCAACTGAATTTCGGCAACCTGGGCATCGAAGTGGAATGCCGCGAAACTCACCGAGTCAAACCGTTTGGCCGTTTGCGGAAGAAAGTCTCATGTAGAACAAGTAGCAGAAGCATACATGCTCAAGAGGGATCACCCGAAATTCAAAGGCAACTGAATTTCGGCAACCGGGGCATTGAAGGAGGAATGCCGCGAAACTCATCGAGTCAAAGCGTTTCGCCGTTTGCGGAAGGAAGTATGATGTAGAACAAGTAGCAGAAGCATACATGCTCAAGAGGGATCACCCGAAATTCAAAGGCAACTAAATTTCGGCAACCGGGGCATCGAAGGAGGAATGCCGCGAAACTCATCGAGTCAAAGCGTTTCGCCGTTTGCGGAAGAAAGTCTGATGTAGAGCAAGTAGGAGAGGCATACATGCTCAACAGGGATCACCCGAAAGTCAAAGGGAACTGAATTTCGGCAAGCGGGGCATCGAAGTCGGAATGCCGCGAAACTCACCGAGTCAAAGCGTTTCGCCGTTTGCGGAAGAAAGTCTCCTGTAGACCAAGTAGTAGAAGCATACATGCTCAAGAGGAATCACCCGAAATTCAAAGGCAACTGAATTTCGGCAACCGGGGCATCGAAGTCGGAATGCCGCGACACTCACCGAGTCAAAGCGTTTCGCAGTTTGCGGAAGGAAGTATGATGTAGAACAAGTAGCAGAAGCATACATGGTCAAGAGGCATCACCCGAAATTAAAAGGCAACTGAATTTCGGCAACCGGGGCATCGAAGTCGAATACTGCGAAACTCACCGAGTCAAAGCGTTGACCAAGTAGCAGAAGCATACATGCTCAAGAGGCATCACCCGAAATTCAAAGGCAACTGAATTTCGGCAACCGGGGCATCGAAGGCGGAATGCCGCGAAACTCTGTGTCGCTGCCGCAACGGAACCTCCTGCAGCGAATTGATATTCGCTGCCGATTTGTGTGTTGCGCAGCGAGATTCTGTTTCACTGCCGCAACTGAACCTCCTGCAGCGAATTGATATTCGCTGCCGAATTGTGTGTTGCGCAGCGAAATTCTGTTTCGCTGCCGCAACTGAATCTCCTGCAGCGAATTGATATTCGCTGCCGATTTGTGTGTTGCGCAGCGAAATTCTGTTTCGCTGTCGCAACGGAACCTCCTGCAGCGAATTGATATTCGCTGCCGATTTGTGTGTTGCGCAGCGAGATTCTGTGTCGCTGCCGCAACGGAACCTCCTGCAGCGAATTGATATTCGCTGCCGATTTGTGTGTTGCGCAGCGAGATTCTGTTTCACTGCCGCAACTGAACCTCCTGCAGTGAATTGATATTCGCTGCCGATTTGTGTGTTGCTCAGCGAAATTCTGTTTCGCTGCCGCAACTGAACCTCTTGCAGCGAATTGATACTCGCTGCCGATTTGTGTGTTGCGCAGCGAAATTCTGTTTCGCTGCCGCAACGGAACCTATTGCAGTGAATTGATATTCGCTGCCGAGTTGTGCGTTGTGCAGCGAAACTGGGGCACCAACAGCGATGCAGTTTTCGCTGCCGAACTGGCTGCCACCAGCGAAACAGTTGTCGCTGCCGAACTGGCAGCCCGCAGCGAACCAGTTCTCGCTGCCGAATTCCTACAATAAGCCTCCTAGGCAGGAATGACTTAAATGCTAGTAACAATCTCATGTTATGATGGTGCAAAATATGGAACACTTGAATGCGAACATATGAACTCTTGAAATAAGTGTGATGATGAGTATGATTCAAAAATAAAATAAATACAACTGTGCTGATTTGTGACCATTGATGTCTTAGGTGGTGCGGTCGGGATTGGACCATCATCAAGACAGGATCGACCCACAGGTGGAGCAGGTAGGTGACTTGCACCTTCCTTTTTCTTACATTGAATCTTGAAATATTTTAACTTGAGTACTATCATATTGTTAGAACCGATATTAGATTGTTGAATGCTTAAATGTTGATTAAAGATTGATTAGCTTCGGCTAATGGCATCCGAATGGATGGCCGGGACAAAAGAGTGATTAGCTTCGGCTAATGGCGTCCGAAGGGATGGCCGGGACAAAGAATGATTAGCTTCGGCTAATGGCATCCGAAAGGATGGCCGGGACAAAGGAGTGATTAGCTTCGGCTAATGGCATCCGAATGGATGGCCGGGACAAAAGAGTGATTAGCTTTGGCTAATGGCGTCCGAAGGGATGGCCGGGACAAAGAATGATTAGCTTCGGCTAATGGCATCCGAATGGATGGCCGGGATGAAGGACTGATTAGCTTCGGCTAATGGCATCCAAACGGATGGATGGCAGGGATAAAAGAGTGACTTCGCTGCCGATTCTGGATCGGCAGCGACGCAGATTTCCACTGCTGATTCTGGATCGGCAGCGACCCAGATTCCGCTGCCGATACATAAATCGGCAGCGACGCAGATTCTGCTGCCGATTCTGGATCGGCAGCAACACAGTTTTCGCTGCCGATTCCTTGATCGGCAGCAATGAAGTTTCTGCTGCCGATTTTGGATCGGCAGCGACGCAGCTTTCACCATGGATGGCCGACACAAATGAATGAGTAGTTTTGGCGAATGGCATCCGAAAACTTATGTATCTATATGTACTACTAGTTGTTGTAGCAAATACATGAAGAAATTATAATTGTTAATGTTTTATTTAATTGCCAAACCGTGAGTTACCATTCTTATTATTATTAAATATTTGCATTCTCTTAAATGTTTGTGCTGCTACAGGGACTTCACACCAACGAGATGTCTAGGAAACCCGATACACGGGAACCTATTTTGCAAGGAATTATGTAGATGTATCTTAAATCACAATGTATTTTGTATGGATCAATGTACTGAATGTATAACTTTTATTAGATCCTTTTTGTTTAAAATGGTGATGACTATTAGTAGGAGAAGACTGTAAACTCATGTCTATGTATATATTTTAATATGAACTTCAAATCAAGCAACCTTAATATTACGTGTTTGTGTAAGATTCACTTTGAAATGAAATGTTGATTGTATGGATTGTATTTCGATGATGTGAGGATTTAGATTCATTGATTGCCGGCACCATGTGGATTGAATGCATAAAAAAAAAAAAAAAATTATTGTTGTGTTGGGCTTGGAAAGCCGGGTTGTTACAGTTGGTATCAGAGCACTTGGTATGGATCCTGAGGATCATTAATAAATGTGTTGTTGTGATGAATTTCAGGATGGTACGCACCCGACAAGGGACACGAACTGAGCCGCCCTCCTTAGAAAGGAGGGGCATGAACCGAGGTGCCCAAGGTTGGCAAGATGAAGATCCCTTAGATGATACGGCATCTCATGCTCCGATAATACCACCTGAAACCTTGCAGGGGGAAGATACGGTGCAGGGGAAGCCCAAGGCCCTCATCAGACAGAGGGAACACCCCCAGTCGCAACGGAGCAGCGAGAAAGATCAGAAGCACAACCATCTACTGTTCCAACTGGTGTGCCCCCACAATATGTAGATGCAGGACTCCTGGTACAAATAGTTAAAGCAGTGATGGAAGGCATGGCTAGTTCAGCGGCACAAACAACTCCCACCACGCAGATTCCACCAGCAGCCCCTACGACTAGTATGACCATGGATAATGTGGTACCACTGGTGCGACTGGTTAAGAGTATGAGGGAAATGGGCTGTGAACCGTACATGGGGGAACAAGATGTAGAGATAGCTGGAAGATGGATCAGGAAGGTAGAAAAGACAATGATTCAAATAAGCATACCCGAGGGTTTGAGGGTAAATTGTGCATCCCAGTTACTGTCTAATAGGGCCATGACATGGTGGGAAACAGTTCAGTTGAGGCGTGCGACTGAGACACTAAATTGGAGTGATTTCAAGACAGAGTTTGAGAATCAGTTTTATTCCAAGTATCATCGCAAGGTGAAAGAACAAGAGTTCTTGGCATTGAGACAGGGTGATATGTCAGTATTGGAGTACGAAAGGAGATTTCATGACCTTTCATTGTTCGCCCCACATTATGTGCCGACAGAGGAACATATGATTGAAAAGTTAAGAGATGGGTTACGACAGGATTTGAGACAAGGATTGATCGCCTTACGATTTAAATCGGTGAGGGAGTTGATTGAGGCTGCACAAGCTCTGGAGGCATGTATTGGAGAAAGCCAAGGGGGGTATCAGAGTATAAGCAAAAAGAGAGATGGGGACTATTTCAGCGGCAGACCACCGCACCCGAAGAAAGGAAAAAGTGGAGTGTTTGAGCAGCACGGAAAAAAGGGGAGTTTGATATTACCGCCTCACCAGCAATCAAGTGGGAGAGTAATGGTTGGACAGTCGCCACTCGAGGGCAAAACTCTTCTACTGGATCGGTGACCGCAAGGGTGTTGACTATCCTTTTTGTGTAAAGTGTGGACAAAAACAACCTGGGGATTGCTCAGTTTCCCCTGGGCGATGTTTTGTGTGCAGAGGAGAGGGCCATAGGTGGAGGAATTGTCAGCATCTTAATCAGGGGTGTCATTACTGTGGTGGAAGAGGTCATTACAAGAGGGACTGCCCCAAGAGGAACACCAGACAAGTACAGAGCTACAGACAGCCGAGTCAGAGCCACCAGCAGTCAGTCACCGTTAATAGGCCAGTGAGATCTTCTCAATCAGGGGCCAACTCCAGTCGAGGGAAGACGAGGGCACAAAATGATCGGACCTCGGGGGAGGGTCTTCCACCTGACACAGGAGGAGGCCAGGCTGCATCAGATGTGTGGCAGGTACACTTCTATTGAATGGTTTTAATGTGCATGTGTTGTTTGATCCGGGTGCCACCCACTCATTCATTGCTAAGAGAAATTGTCACTAAATTGAGAAGGAAGTAAAATGGTAGAGAAGGGGTTTGTAATTGGAACTCCAATGGGAAACATGGGTTGAAACAAATATTGTATATGTGGATGTGGGGGTTAGTTTTATCCGGGTATGAAACAGAAGTAGATTTGATTCCCTTAGAGCTGCATGATTTTGACATAATACTAGGCATGGATTGGTTGAGTAAATACAAAAGCACTAATAGATTGTTATGCAAAACTGTCACTTTCCAAAACACCTAAGGGCGAGAAAAATAACTTTGAAGGAGAGAGACTTCCCAAACTGAATGCTTTAATATCGGTGGTAAAGCCTAAAAACTTTTAAGAAAGGATGTATGGTTACCTCGCATACATCTTAAACTCTAATGATGAAGGTCCACGATTGAAGGTATATTCCTGTGGTGAAGGATTTCCTAGATGTGTTTCCAGAAGAACTACCAGGACTACCCCCGGAGCGAGAGGTAGAGGTGTCTATAGACACTTTTCCTGGAGTTCCACCTATAGCCCAACAACCGTATCGGATGGCTCCAGCAGAACTGAACGAGTTAAAGACTCAATTACAGGAATTATTAGACAAAGGGTTCATACGGCCCAGTAATTCTCCTTGGGGAGCACCGGTCCTATTTGTAAGAAAGAAAGATGGAACCCATAGGCTTTGTTGTAACCCATTTTTGGGTCCCCGCAAAAAAATAAAATAAATAGCCAAAGAAGGCTAGAAAAATGACAAGAGGCAGAAGCGCTCGGAAAATGGTCAGAAAATTGGTCAAGGAGTATAAAGATACAAAGATTGGATTCTTGACAATATATTCTTAAAGGATGAGAAACCCTATTGAGAAGGAAATTTTGAATTTTAGGAGAGAAGCCCAAATTTGGATGTTTATGGGTTTAATTGATTTTTATTGGATTTATAGGGGATTTGATTGCAAGAAAAAATTGATTTTTAAGTCAATTTGGGCTTTAAATTGAAGAAATTTAAGTTC
>NC_133294.1:348726-372403 GCF_005239225.2 Populus alba | reverse complement strand
CTGCAACCGGGCCATTTAAGTCGGAATGCCGCGAAACTCACCGAGTATAAAACAAAGCGTTTCGCCGTTTGCGGAAGAAGTTTGATGTATTAGAACAAGTAGCAGAAGCTTACATGCTCAAGAGGATCCACCCGAAATTCAAAGGCAAGTGGATTTCGGTAAACCGGGGCAACGAAGTCGGAATTCCGCGAAAATCACCGAGTCAAAGCGTTTCGCCGTTTGCGGAAGAAGTCTGATGTAGAACAAGTAGCAGAAGCATACATGCTCAAGAGGATTACCCTGAAATTTAAAGCAACTGGATTTCGGCAACCGGGGCCATTGAAGGCGGAATGCCGTGAAACTCACCGAGTCAAAGCGTTTCGCCGTTTGCGGAAGAAGTCTGATGTAGAACAAGTAGCAGAAGCATACATGCTCAAGAGGATTACCCGAAATTTCAAATCCAACTGGATTTCTGCAACCGGGCAACATTTAAGTCGGAATGCCCGCCGAAACTCACCGAGTCAAAGCGTTTCGCCGTTTGCGGAAGTAGTCTGATGGTGAACAATTAGTAGAAGCATACATCCTCAAGAGGGATCACCCAAAATTCAAAGGCAACTGGATTTCGGCAACCGTGGCATCAACATCGGAATGCCGCGAAACTCACCGAGTCAAAAAAAAAAAACGTTTCGCTTTTGGGAAGAGTCTGATGTAGAACAAGGTAGGGCGAAGCATAACATTGGGCTCAAGGGCACTCACCCGAAATTAAAGGCAACTGGATTCCGGCAACAAGTAGTCGGACATGCGTGAACTCACCGAAGTAAAGCGTTTCGTCGTTTGCGGAAACAGTCTGCATGAGTACGAACTAGTAGAGAAGCGTACAGCTCAGAGAGAATCACTCAATAATTCAGAAGCAACTGGTTTCGGCCAACCGTAGTGAATCAAAGTCGGTAATCACGCGAAAACTCACCGAGTCAATCGGTATCGCCGTTGCGGAAGAATCCGCATTCTGCTAGACAAGTGGCAGATGCAACGTGCCATCAAGGGGCATCACCCGAAACGTTTCAAAGGCAACTGGTATGTACGAACCGGAGGCACGAAGTCGGAATGCTGCGAAAACTCACGCGAGTCAAAGCAATATAGTTTTCGAGCCATTTGCCGGAACGATTGAATGTTATGAACAAGTAGACAGAAGCATACAAGTCTCGCCGTTTGTGGCAAATTGAAGTGTGCTGACCAGAACTAGTAGCAAGCGGGGGAATTTAATCGGGAAATGCCTCGAAATTTAAAGTCGAAGCGAAACTTTCGTCGTTTTGCAGATTTTAGTAGTACAATACAAGAGGACAAAGGATAAATTCAAAAGGCAAGGTTTTCGGCAACGACGAATCCGCAAAAAGATCATAGAGTTCAAATCGGTATGCCGTTGCGGAAGAATTCTGAATTAGACAAGTAAGCAGAACATATACATGCTCAAGAGGGCATCCGAAATTAAAAGCCAACTGGATTTTCGGAACCGGGTGAAGGGATATGCCGCGAAACTCACCGAGTCAGAAGCGTTCGCCGTTTCGGAAGAAGTCGATGTAGAAAACAAGTAGCAGAAGCATACATGCTCAAGAGGGATCACCCGAATTCAAAGCAACTGGATTTCGGCAACCGTGGGCATCAGTCGGAATGCCGCGAACTCACCGAGTCAAATGCGTTTCGCCGTTTGCGGAAGAAGTCTGATGTAGAACAAAGTAGCAGAAGCATACATGCTCAAGAGGATCACCCGAAATTCAAAGCCAACTGGATTTCGGCAACGGGGAATCGGAATAAGGCGCGAAACTCGAGTCAAAACCTGCACCGATTCAAAGCGTTTCGAATCTCACCGTTTGCGGAAGAAGTCTGATGTAGAACAAGTAGCAGAAGCATACATGCTCAAGAGGGATAAACCGAAATTCAAAGGCAAACTGGATTTCCGGCAACCGTGGCACGAAGTCGGAATGCCGCGAAAACTCACGAGTCAAAGCGTTTCGCCATTTGCGGAAGTAGTCTGATGTTGAACAATTAGTAGAAGCGCATACATGCTCAAGAGGGATCACCCAAAAATTTCAAAGGCAACTGGATTTCGGCAACCGTGGCATCAAAGTCGGAATGCCGCGAAACTCACCGAGTCAAAGCGTTTTCGCCTGTTTGCGGCAAGAATTCGTGCAATGTAGAACAAGTAGCAGAAGGGTACATGCTCAGAGGGATCACCGAAAGCAAAGCAACTGATTTCGGCAACCAGAGGGGGCAATTTCGCATCAAAGTCGGAATGCCGCGAAAACTCACCGAGTCAAAGCGTTTCGCCGTTTGCGGAAGAATATGATGTAGAACAAGTTAGCAGAAGCATACATGCTCAAGAGGGATCACCCGAAATCAAAGGCAACTGGATTTCGGCAACCGGGGCCAGTCGGAATGCCGCGAAACTCACCGAGTCAAAGCGTTTCGTCGTTTGCGGAAGAAGTCTGATGTAGAACAATAGCAGAAGCAATACATGTCAAAAGGGTCCCGAACAACTGGATTACCGGGGGAAGAACTCACCCGAGTCAAAGCGTTTCGTCGTGGCGGAAGAAGTGTTGATGATAGAACAAGTAGAGCTTACATGCTCAAGAGGGATCACCCAAATTTTCAAAGGCAACTGGTTTTCGGCACCGGTGGCAACGAAGTCGGAATTGCGCGAGAAAATCTGATGTAAGAACAAGTAGCAGAAGTATACATGCAAAATGCGTAAAGGTCTGACGTTTACGGAAGAAGTAGAACAAATAGCAGAAGCATACATGCTCAAGGAGGGATCACACTAAAATTCCAAGGCACTGTTTTCGGCAACCGTGCATCAAAGTCGAATGCCGCGTGATCAAAACGCCGATTTTGGCCATGAAGCGCAGAAGGATATTGCAAGAGATCACCGAAATTCAAAAGTTGATGCCGCGCGGCAAACCGTTTCGCCGTTTGCTGAAGAAGTCTGATGTAGAACAAGTAGCAGAAGCATACATGCTCAAAGAGGGATTCACCCGAAATTAAATGGCAACTGGATTTGCGGAAGAAGTCGATGTAGAAATGCAACCAGGGCCAAAGAAATTCGGAATTTGTCGCGAACACTCATGCCGCGAGTCAAAGCGGTTTCGCCGTTTTCGTTGCGGAAGTAACTGATGTAGAACAATTAGTAGCAGAAGCATACATGCTCAAGAGGATCACCCCAAAATTCAAAGGCAACTGGTTTTCCGGCACCGTCGAATGCATCTAAGTCGGAATGCCGCGAAACTCACCGAGCCTAATTCAAATTCTATCGCCGTATTGCGGAAGAATTCTGATGTAGAACAAGTACAGAAGGATAACGTGCTCAAGAGGGATCACGCCGAAATTCAAAGGCAACTGGATTTCGAACGCAACCGGGCAAGCGAAGGTCGGAATGCTGCCGAAACTCACCGAGTCAAAGCGTTTCGCCGTTTGCGGAAGAAGTCTGATGTAGAACAAGTAGCAGAAGCATACATTGCTCAAAGAGGGATCACCCGAAATTTCAAAGGCAACTGGATTTCGGCAACCGGGGCCATTCGAAGTCGGAATTGCCGCGAAACTCACTCGAGTCAAAGCTTTTCGCCGTTTGCGGAAGTAGTCTGATGTAGAACAAGTAAGAAGCATACAGCTCAAGAGGGATCACCCGAAAATTTCAAAGGCACTGGATTTCAGAAGGCAACCGTGGCATCAAAGGTCGGAATGCCGCGAAACTCACCGAGTCAAAGCGTTTCGCCGTTTGCGGAAGAAGTCTGATGTAGAAAAATTGTAGCAGAAGTTACATGCTCAAGAGGGATCACCCGAAATTTCCAAAGCCAACTGGATTTCGGCAACCGGGATCATGATGTAAGAAAGTAGCAGAACACAAGCTCGATACCCAAAACGAATGCTCGCGAAACCTCATGCGAAGTCCGAGTTACCACGCAAAGCGAAAATTTCGCTAACGAAATCAAATCTGCAACTGATATTCGGCACCATCGCGAAATAAGTCTGAATGTAGAACAAGTAGCAGAAGCATACATGCTCAAGAGGGATCACCCAAAATTTCAAAGCAACTGGATTTCGGCAAACGGGCGGGGCATATGAAGTAGGAATGCCGCGAAACTCACCGAAGTCAAAGCGTTTCGCCGTTTGGCGGAAGAAGTCTGATGTAGAACAAGTAGAGAAGCAACATGCTCAAGAGGGATTACCCGAAATTTCAGAAAGGCAACTGGATTTTCGGCAACCGGGGAATCGAAGTCGGAATGCCGCGAAACTCACCGAGTCAAAGCGTTTCGCCGTTTGCGGAAAGTAGTCTGATGTAGAACAAGTACAGAAGCATACATGCTCAAAGAGGATCACCCGAAATTCAAAGGCAACTGGATTTCGGCAACCGGGCATCGAAGTGAATGCCGCGAAACTCACCGAGTCAAAGCGTTTCGCCGTTTGCGGAAGAATTCTGATGTAGAACAAGTAGCAGAAGCGTACATGCTCAAAAGAGGGATCCCCGAAATTCAAAGGCAACTGGATTTCGGCAACCGGGGCATCGAAGTCGGAATGCGCGAAAACTCACCGAGTCAAAGCGTTTTCGCCGTTTGCGGAAGAAGTCTGATGTAGAACAAGTAGCAGAAGCATACATGCTCAAGAGCGATCACCCGAAATTTCAAAGCAAACTGGATTTCGGCAACCGGGGCATCGAAGTCGGAATGCCGCGAAACTCACCGAGTCAAAGCGTTTCGCGTTTGCGGAAGAAAGCTGATGTAGAAACAAGTAGCTCAGAAGCATACATGCTCAAGAGGGATCACCCGAAATTTCAAACAGGAATGCCCGCAACTGGATTTCCGGCAACGCGGGGAAACTTACCGATCAAAAAGGGGCAACTGGATGCACCTGCCGCGAAACTCACCGAGTCAAAGCGTTTCGCCGTTTGCGGAAGAAGTCTGATGTAGAACAAGTAGCAGAAGCATACATGCTCAAGAGGGATCACCCGAAATTCAAAAGGCAACTGGATTTCGGCAACCGGGGCATCGAAGTCGGATGCGCGAAACTCACCGAGTCAAAGCGTTTCGCCGTTTGCGGAAGAAGTCTGATGTAGAACAAGTAGCAGAAGCATACATGCTCAAGAGGGATCACCCGAAATTAAAAGACAACTGGATTTCGGCACCCGGGGAAATCGAAGTCGGAATGCCGCAAAACTCACCGAGTCAAAGCGTTTCGCCGTTTGCGGAAGAAGTCTGATGTGAAACAATAGCAGAAGCATACATGCTCAAGAGGGATCACCCGAAATTCAAAAGCAACTGGATTAGAACAAGTCGCAACCGGGCCATCAGCAACCGGGGTCGGAATGCCGCGAAACTCACCGAGTCAAAAAGCGCATTTCGCCGTTTGCGGAAGAATTCTGATGTAGAACAAGTAGCAGAAGCATACATGCTCAAGAGGGATTACCCGAAATTTAAAGCCAACTGGATTTCGGCAACCGGGCCATTGAAGTCGGAATGCCGCGAAACTCACCGAGTCAAAGCGTTTCGCCGTTTGCGGAAGAAGTCTGATGTAGAACAAGTAGCAGAAGCATACATGCTCAAGAGGGATCACCCGAAATTCAAAGGCCAACTGGATTTCGGCAACCGGGCATCGAAGCGGAATGCCGCGAAACTCACCGAGTAAAAGCGTTTGCCGTTTGCGGAAGAAGTCTGATGTAGAACAAGTAGCAGAAGCATACATGCTCAAGAGGGATCACCCTGAAATTCAAAAGCAAAACTGGATTTCGGCAATTTCGCCGTTTGCCGGGGCATCGAAGTCGGAATGCCCGCAAAACTCACCGAGTCAAAGCGTTTCGCCGTTTGCGGAAGAAGTCCGATGTAGAACAAGTAGCAGAAGCATACATGCTCAAGAGGGATCACCCGAAATTCAAAGGCAACTGGATTTCGGCAACCGGGGCAATCGAAGTCGGAATGCCGCGAAACTCACCGAGTCAAAGCGTTTCGCCATTTGCGGAAGAAGTCTGATGTAGAACAAGTAGCAGAAGCATACATGCTCAAGAGGGATCACCCGAAATTCAAAGGCAACTGGATTTCGGCAACCGGGGCATCGAAGTCGGAATGCCGCAAACTCACCGAGTCAAAGCGTTTCGCCGTTTGCAGAAGAAGTCTGATGTAGAACAAGTAGCAGAAGCATACATGCTCAAGAGGGATCACCCGAAATTCAAAGGCAACTGGATTTCGGCAACCGGGCCAACGAAGTTGGAATGCCGCGAAACTCGGTCAAAGCGTTTGCCGCGAAACTCACCGAGTCAAAGGCAACTGGTTTAGGAATGCCGCGAAACTGCCCGTTTGCGGAAGAAGTCTCATGTAGAACAAGTAGCAGCTTCAAAGCGTACATGCTCAAGAGCGATTACCCGAAATTTAAAGCCAATTGGATTTCGGCAACCGGGGAATCGAAGTCGGAATGCCACAAAACTCACCGATTAAAAGCGTTTCGCCAATTGCGGAAGAAGTCCGATGTAGAACAAGTAGCAGAAGCATACATGCTCAAGAGGGATCACCCGAAATTCAAACGCAACTGGATTTCGGCAACCGGGGCATCGAAGTCGGAATGCCGCGAAACTCACCGAGTCAAAGCGTTTCGCCGTTTGCGGAAGAAGTCTGATGTAGAACAAGTAGCAGAAGCATACATGCTCAAGAGGGATCACCCGAAATTCAAAGGCAACTGGATTTCGGCAACGGGGGCAACGAAGTAGGAATGCCGCGAAACTCACCGAGTCAAAGCGTTTCGCCGTTTGCGGAAGAATTCTGATGTAGAACAAGTAGCAGAAGCATACATGCTCAAGAGGGATCACCCGAAATTAAAAGGCAACTGGATTTCGGCAACCAGGGAATCGAAGTCGGAATGCCGCAAAACTCACCGAGTCAAAGCGTTTCGCCGTTTGCGGAAGAAGTCTGATGTAGAACAAGTAGCAGAAGCATACATGCTCAAGACGGATCACCCGAAATTCAAAGGCAACTGGATTTCGGCAACCGGGAATCGAAGTCAGAATGCCGCGAAACTCACCGAGTCAAAGCGTTTCGCCGTTTGCGGAAGAAGTCTGATGTAGAACAAGTAGCAGAAGCATACATGCTCAAGAGGGATCACCCGAAATTAAAAGACAACTGGATTTCGGCAACCGGGGCATCGAAGGTGGAATGCCGCGAAACTCACCGAGTCAAAGCGTTTCGCCGTTTGCTGAAGTAATCTGATGTTGAAAAATTAGTAGAAGCATACATGCTCAAGAGGGATACTGGATTTTGGCAACGTTTCAACGATTTCGCCGTTTGCGGAAGAATTCTGATGTAGAACAAGTAGCAGAAGTATACATGCTCAAGAGGGATCACCCGAAATTCAAAGCCAACTGGATTTCGGCAACCGGGCCATTGAAGACGGAATGCCGCGAAACTCACCGAGTCAAAGCGTTTCGCCGTTTGCGGAAGAAGTCTGATGTAGAACAAGTAGCAGAAGCATACATGCTCAAGAGGGATCACCCGAAATTCAAAGCCAACTGGATTTCGGCAACCGGGGCATCGAAGCGGAATGCCGCGAAACTCACCGAGTAAAAGCGTTTTGCCGTTTGCGGAAGAAGTCTGATGTAGAACAAGTAGCAGAAGCATACATGCTCAGGAGGGATCACCTGAAATTCAAAGTTAACTGGATTTCGGCAACCGGGGCATCGAAGTCGGAATGCCGCGAAACTCACCGAGTCAAAGCGTTTCGCCGTTTGCGGAAGAAGTCCGATGTAGAACAAGTAGCAGAAGCATACATGCTCAAGAGGGATCACCCGAAATTCAAAGGCAACTGGATTTCGGCAACCGGGGCATCAAAGTCGGAATGCCGCAAAACTCACCGAGTCAAAGCGTTTCGCCGTTTGCGGAAGAAGTCTGATGTAGAACAAGTAGCAGAAGCATACAGCTCAAGAGGGATCACCCGAAATTCAAAGGCAACTGGATTTCGGCAACCGGGGAATCGAAGTCAGAATGCCGCGAAACTCACCGAGTCAAAGCGTTTCGCCGTTTGCGGAAGAAGTCTGATGTAGAACAAGTAGCAGAAGCAAACATGCTCAAGAGGGATCACCCGAAATTCAAAGGCAACTCGATTTCGGCAAACCGGGCAACGAAGTCGGAATGCCGCGAAACTCACCGAGTCAAAGCGTTTCGCCGTTTGCGGAAGAATTCTGATGTAGAACAAGTAGCAGAAGCATACATGCTCAAGAGGGATCACCCGAAATTCAAAGGCAACTGGATTTCGGCAACCGGGGCATCGAAGTCGGAATGCCGCAAAACTCACCGAGTCAAAGCGTTTCGCCGTTTGCGGAAGAAGTCTGATGTAGAACAAGTAGCAGAAGCATACATGCTCAGGAGGGATCACCTGAAATTCAAAGGCAACTGGATTTCGGCAACCGGGGCATCGAAGTCGGAATGCCGCAAAACTCACCGAGTCAAAGCGTTTCGCCGTTTGCGGAAGAAGTCTGATGTAGAACAAGTAGCAGAAGCAAACATGCTCAAGAGGGATCACCCGAAATTCAAAAAGCCAACTCGATTTCGGCAACCGGGAATCGAAGTCGGAATGCCGCGAAACTCACCGAGTCAAAGCGTTTCGCCGTTTGCGGAAGTAAGTCTGATGTTGAAATTAGTAGCAGAAGCATACATGCTCAAGAGGGATCACCCGAAATTCAAAGGCAACTGGATTTTGGCAACCGGGCATCAAAGTCGGAATGCCGCGAAACTCACCGAGTCAAAGCGTTTCGCCGTTTGCGGAAGAAGTCTGATGTAGAACAAGTAGCAGAAGTATACATGCTCAAGAGGGATCACCCGAAATTCAAAGCCAACTGGATTTCGGCAACCGGGCATGAAGTCGGAATGCCGCGAAACTCACCGAGTCAAAGCGTTTCGCCGTTTGCGGAAGAAGTCTGATGTAGAACAAGTAGCAGAAGCATACATGCTCAAGAGGGATCACCCGAAATTCAAAAGGCAACTGGATTTCGGCAACCGGGGCATCGAAGTCGGAATGCCGCGAAACTCACCGAGTCAAAGCGTTTCGCCGTTTGCGGAAGAAGTCTGATGTAGAACAAGTAGCAGAAGCATACATGCTCAAGAGGGATCACCCGAAATTCAAAGCAACTGGATTTCGGCAACCGGGGCATCAAAGTCGGAATGCCGCGAAACTCACCGAGTCAAAGCGTTTCGCCGTTTGCGGAAGAAGTCTGATGTAGAACAAGTAGCAGAAGCATACATGCTCAAGAGGGATCACCCGAAATTCAAAGGCAACTGGATTTCGGCAACCGGGGCATCGAAGTCGGAATGCCGCGAAACTCACCGAGTCAAAGCGTTTCGCCGTTTGCGGAAGAAGTCTGATGTAGAACAAGTAGCAGAAGCAATACATGCTCAAGAGGGATCACCCGAAATTCAAAGGCAACTCGATTTCGGCAACCGGGGAATCGAAGTCGGAATGCCGCAAAACTCACCGAGTCAAAGCGTTTCGCCGTTTGCGGAAGAAGTCTGATGTAGAACAAGTAGCAGAAGCATACATGCTCAAGAGGGATCACCCGAAATTCAAAGGCAACTGGATTTCGGCAACCGGGCATCGAAGTCGGAATGCCGCAAAACTCACCGAGTCAAAGCGTTTCGCCGTTTGCGGAAGAAGTCTGATGTAGAACAAGTAGCAGAAGCATACATGCTCAAGAGGGATCACCCGAAATTCAAAAGGCAACTGGATTTCGGCAAATCGAGTCGGAATGCCGCGAAACTCACCGAGTCAAAAGCGTTTTCGCCGTTTGCGGAAGAAGTCTGATGTAGAACAAGTAGCAGAAGCAAACATCAAGAGGGATCACCCGAAATTCAAGGCAATGGATTTCGGCAAAGGAATGCCGCGAAACTCACCGAGTCAAAGCGTTTCGCCGTTGCGGAAGAAGTCTGATGTAGAACAAGTAGCAGAAGTATACATGCTCAAGAGATCACCCGAAATTCAAAGGCAACTGGATTTCGGCAACCGGGGCAACGAAGTCGGAATGCCGCGAAACTCACCGAGTCAAAGCGTTTCGCCGTTTGCGGAAGAAGTCTGATGTAGAACAAGTAGCAGAAGCATACATGCTCAAGAGGGATCACCCGAAATTCAAAGGCAACTGGATTTCGGCAACCGGGCATCGAAGTCGGAATGCGCAAAACTCACCGAGTCAAAGCGTTTCGCCGTTTGCGGAAGAAGTCTGATGTAGAACAAGTAGCAGAAGCAATACATGCTCAAGAGGGATCACCCGAAATTCAAAGCAACTGGATTTCGGCAACCGGGGAATCGAAGTCGGAATGCCGCGAAACTCACCGAGTCAAAGCGTTTCGCCGTTTGCGGAAGTAAGTCTGATGTTGAAAAAGTAGAAGCATACATGCTCAAGAGGGCGAAATTCAAAGGCAACTGGATTTTGGCAACCGTGGCATCAAAGTCGGAATGCCGCGACACACAAGAAAGAATTCAACAAGTAGCAGAAGTATACAAAAGGGATCACCCGAAATTCAAAGCCAACTGGATTTCGGCAACCGGGCCATTGAAGACGGAATGCCGCGAAACTCACCGAGTCAAAGCGTTTCGCCGTTTGCGGAAGAAGTCTGATGTAGCACAAGTAGCAGAAGCATACATGCTCAAGAGGGATCACCCGAAATTCAAAGGCAACTGGATTTCGGCAACCGGGGCATCGAAGCGGAATGCCGCGAAACTCACCGAGTAAAAGCGTTTCGCCGTTTGCGGAAGAAGTCTGATGTAGAACAAGTAGCAGAAGCATACATGCTCAAGAGGGATCACCTGAAATTCAAAGTTAACTGGATTTCGACAACCGGGGCATCGAAGTCGGAATGCCGCAAAACTCACCGAGTTAAAGCGTTTCGCCGTTTGCGGAAGAAGTCCGATGTAGAACAAGTAGCAGAAGCATACATGCTCAAGAGGGATCACCCGAAATTCAAAGGCAACTGGATTTCGGCAACCGGGGCATCGAAGTCGGAATGCCGCAAACTCACCGAGTCAAAGCGTTTCGCCGTTTGCGGAAGAAGTCTGATGTAGAACAAGTAGCAGAAGCATACATGCTCAAGAGGGATCACCCGAAATTCAAAGGCAACTGGATTTCGGCAACCGGGGAATCGAAGTCAGAATGCCGCGAAACTCACCGAGTCAAAGCGTTTCGCCGTTTGCGGAAGAAGTCTGATGTAGAACAAGTAGCAGAAGCAAACATGCTCAAGAGGGATCACCCGAAATTCAAAGGCAACTCGATTTCGGCAACGGGGGCAAAGAAGTAGGAATGCCGCGAAACTCACCGAGTCAAAGCGTTTCGCCGTTTGCGGAAGAATTCTGATGTAGAACAAGTAGCAGAAGCATACATGCTCAAGAGGGATCACCCGAAATTCAAAGGCAACTGGATTTCGGCAACGGGGGCATCGAAGTCGGAATGCCGCAAAACTCACCGAGTCAACGCGTTTCGCCGTTTGCGGAAGAAGTCTGATGTAGAACAAGTAGCAGAAGCATACATGCTCAAGAGGGATCACTCGAAATTCAAAGGCAACTAGATTTCGGCAACCGGGGAATCGAAGTCAGAATGCCGCGATACTCACCGAGTCAAAGCGTTTCGCCGTTTGCGGAAGAAGTCTGATGTAGAACAAGTAGCAGAAGCAAACATGCTCAAGAGGGATCTCTCGAAATTAAAAGACAACTGGACACGACCAAAAGCTTGATGTCTTTTCCCAAGTGGAGGAGTGTCGAAGTAATAAATAACCCGGCAAGACCGGGGTCGAACCACAGAGAGGTTAATTGTATAAATTATAAATAACAATACAACAACAACAACAACAACAACAATAACAATAACAATAACAATAACAATAACAATAATTATAATACTCAGTACGTGGCGTTGTTACACCTGAGAATGATCCAAAAGATCGGGTCACAGATTTCCAGCCTATATACTGAGTTTATGAAAAGATCAAAGGGATATATTACAGAATGTAAATAACAACAACAACAATAATAATAAAAATAATAGTAGTAGTAGTAGTGGTAATAGAAGTAGATGAAGAAATTAATGAGAACTTTGAGTTGGAAGATTAATGTAAGGATTAAACAATGATATAAACGAATGTCAAGGTTAGAGGATCCACTAATGGTACTTCAAACAAGTATAATATAAACTCTTATTACTCAATTGGAAACCACACATAAAGGAGGTTCCAATCAGATTATAAATTGTTAACATGATTACATTAGTTATCTTATTCGAATAAAGCTAATACTTGTAAATGTTGGCAGGCATTCATGATTATAACTTATGTTAACAACAAATCAAGTCCCTTTCATAGCTCAGGTGTCGGTTATACCATACAGTATGGGCTATGAAAGTACCAAGTATTTGTTGTACCAAGTGTTATACAACATAAATCTAGATTAACCATTTAACAAGCAAAGTATTAAAAGTGAACAAGATAACAAATATAAAACATGTTAGTATCCAACGTTAAGGTCCATATTAAGTTTATATTATACTTATTCTACACCATTAGTGTACCCTTTTCACCTTGACATAATTAACTTAGCTAAACATAATGAAAGAAAGAAACATAAATAGACAAGATAAGAACATAAATAGACAAGATAAGAACATAAATGAGAAAGAAGTTAACTAAGTAAAAGAAAGGAAATGAAGTGCATAAACTTGATATTAATGAAAGAAAAACATAAGCAATACAAAGAGAGAAAGCAAGAGCATGATCTTGATCTGGAAACCAAGATGCCTCAATACATGGTAAGTGCCTCCTTTTATAGGCCAAAATTTGGAACTATTGATTTGTTGACTAATTGATGAGTGGGTGGCCACATCTTGACTTTGGTGACAATCCTTATCTTCTTGTCTGAACAAAACGTCATTGCTAACATCATAATTTGCCCAGAATCCTCAGGAATGTTCTAGGAAATTGTCTCAGCTTTCCAACAAAAAAAAGATGAGGTCATTTGGACTTCTAGAACTCAAGATATGGGCTGAACACTAAATAGTGTATGGGCTGCAGGACAGCTTCGGACTTCTTCGTTGTTCCTTCAATTTGGACTTCAAAACGGCCTTCTTAGATCTTGGGCTCCTCATGAAAGTTGTAGGCCTTTGTCTTACCTTTCCATCCATATAAAATGGACCTAAATCCGAGATCTAGAGCTCCAGATATGATCCAATTACCGAGCAATGTTCCGGTTTGGACTGCACCGACATCTCTTTTCTAAGTTTGGCCATCTCTTTGTCCTTTAACTTTCAATACTTAAACTCATCAATCAATCCTTTTATTTATGTGATCGGCCTGCATTTAAGATGAGCATTTACCATAAATTAAGGTATCTTATAATATCAAAGTTGTTATTATAAAACATGCTTTAGTTAAGGAGTTATTGATACTTCAACTGCAAAATGATGATATAAAACCTTGATAAACATGCACTTTTAAGTACTAATCACACCCCCCAACCAGCTTATTACTAGTCCCTAGTAATCTAAAGCGTTAAAATAGAGAAACAATTTGCAAGTATCACAAAGCAAGCATTCATCATTCAACTTCTATTAATCTATCCAGATAAACAAACTCTCACTAAATTTATATTACTGCTTCATACTTCTTAAACAAGATATTAATAAACCTTCTTTTTACGTGCTCAATATATGAAAACATAGATGATGGGGCTTTTGTTGGAAGAAAACAATATTATGTTCAAATGTTTAAGGTGAACTTCCTTGGGTTGGGATTATTATTATTATTACTCTCTTTTTTTTTTTCTTTTTTTTTCTCTTTTTTTTTTAATTTTATTTATATACACATACAACTTAAAACATAATGTATCTTTAACCCATGTAACGAGTTTTAGGCTAATGACTCCCAGACCAGTTGGTCTTAGGGCATTAGGTGTTGAGACACCCCTACGAGCTTAACAACTCGGGTTGCAGATACTGATACGTAGATAGTGCAATGTTTGATTCCCTTAAGCTTTTCTCCTTAACCCATGTAACAAGCTTTGGGCCAATAACTCCCAAGTCAGTTGACTTTAGGGTATTAGGTGTTAAAACACCCCTTCGGGCTTAATTGCTTAGGTTAAGGAGGCTACGAAACCAAACTTATCTACGTTTTTATTATCATCAATATTATCATCTTTTTTTTTTTTTTTTTTGCAAATTATATACTAACCCTTACCCTTAGTTGTTACCTTCAACAAAAGAACATAAATAATGTAATAATCCAATGTGCAACCCACAATCATATGTTAAAGTGTGTGTGTGAAAATGAAGGTTTAATAATACTTGTTAAATGAGTATATGAGCAGAATCAAGTGATAACAATGCGAGAGTTTGTAAACCTGAATATTTCAAGAAGTATTCTAATAGGCCTTGTTATGAATATTGCAAATAACCATTAGAAAATTTTTACTACGATGCGTCTCAAGAATAATTCCTCTTTACTCTGCCATCATAGTAATAACAGTTTTGCCAAATGGTTTTTAAAAACAACAACAGTTAGTTGGTTAGTTTTTTTTTTTTTTTTTTTTAAACTACTACCCTCTCCCCCCAACCAAAACGAGACATTGTCCTCAATGTCCTAAGGTAGAAAGATAGAGTATAGAAGACATCAACTGAAACAGCAAACTGGATTTCGGCAACCGGGGCATCGAAGTCGGAATGCCGCAAAACTCACCGAGTCAAAGCGTTTCGCCGTTTGCGGAAGAAGTCTGATGTAGAACAAGTAGCAGAAGCATACATGCTCAAGAGGGATCACCCCAAATTCAAAGGCAACTCGATTTCGGCAACCGGGGCAACGAAGTCGGAATGCCGCGAAACTCAACGAGTCAAAGCGTTTCGCCGTTTGCGGAAGAAGTCTGATGTAGAACAAGTTGCAGAAGCATACATGCTCAAGAGGGATCACCCGAAATTCAAACGCAACTAGATTTCGGCAACCGGGGCATCGAAGTCGGAATGCCGCGAAACTCACCGAGTCAAAGTGTTTCGCTGTTTGCGGAAGAAGTCTGATGTAGAACAAGTAGCAGAAGCATACATGCTCAAGAGGGATCACCCCAAATTCAAAGGCAACTCGATTTCGGCAACCGGGGCAACGAAGTCGGAATGCCGCGAAACTCAACGAGTCAAAGCGTTTCGCCGTTTGCGGAAGAATTCTGATGTAGAACAAGTAGCAGAAGCATACATGCTCAAGAGGGATCACCCGAAATTCAAAGGCAACTGGATTTCGGCAACCGGGGCATCGAAGTCGGAATGCCGCAAAACTCACCGAGTCAAAGCATTTCGCCGTTTGCGGAAGAAGTCTGATGTAGAACAAGTAGCAGAAGCATACATGCTCAAGAGGGATCACCCGAAATTCAAAGGCAACTCGATTTCGGCAACCGGGGCAACGAAGTCGGAATGCCGCGAAACTCACCGAGTCAAAGCGTTTCGCCGTTTGCGGAATAATTCTGATGTAGAACAAGTAGCAGAAGCATACATGCTCAAGAGGGATCACCCGAAAAGCAAAGGCAACTGGATTTCGGCAACCGGGGCGTCGAAGTCGGAATGCCTCAAAACTCACCGAATCAAAGCGTTTCGCCGTTTGCGGAAGAAGTCTGATGTAGAACAAGTAGCATAAGCATACATGCTCAAGAGGGATCACCTGAAATTCAAAAGCAACTCGATTTCGGCAACCGGGGCAACGAAGTCGGAATGCCGCGAAACTCAACGAGTCAAAGCGTTTCGCCGTTTGTGGAAGAATTCTGATGTAGAACAAGTAGCGGAAGCATACATGCTCAAGAGGGATCACCCGAAATTCAAAGGCAACTAGATTTCGGCAACCGGGGCATCGTAGTCCGAATGCCGCAAAACTCACCGAGTCAAAGCGTTTCGCCGTTTGCGGAAGAAGTCTGATGTAGAACAAGTAGCAGAAGCATACATGCTCAAGAGGGATCACCTGAAATTCAAAGGCAACTAGATTTCGGCAACCGGGGAATCGAAGTCTGAATGCCGCGAAACTCACCGAGTCAAAGCGTTTCGCCGTTTGCGGAAGTAGTCTGATGTTGAAAAATTAGCAAAAGCATACATGCTCAAGAGGGATCACCCGAAATTCAAAGCCAACTGGATTTCGGCAACCGGGGCATCGAAGTCGGAATGCCGCAAAACTCACCGAGTCAAAGCGTTTCGCCGTTTGCGGAAGAAGTCTGATGTAGAACAAGTAGCAGAAGCATACATGCTCAAGAGGGATCACCCGAATTTCAAAGGCAACTGGATTTCGGCAACCGGGCATCGAAGTAGGAATGCCGCCAAACTCACAGAGTAAAAGCGTTTCGCCGTTTGCGGCAGTAGTCGGATGTAGAACAAGTAGCAGAAGTATACATGCTCAAGAGGGATCACCCGAAATTCAAAGCAACTGGATTTCGGCAACCGGGCCATTGAAGACGGAATGCCGCGAAACTCACCGAGTCAAAGCGTTTCGCCGTTTGCGGAAGAAGTCTGATGTAGCACAAGTAGCAGAAGCAAACATGCTCAAGAGGGATCACTCGAAATTAAAAGACAACTGGATTTCGGCAACCGGGGAATCGAAGGCGGAATGCCGCGAAACTCACCGAGTCAAAGCGTTTCGCCATTTGCGGAAGTAGTCTGATGTAGAACAAGTAGCAGAAGCATACATGCTCAAGAGGGATCACCCGAATTTCAAAGGCAACTGGATTTCGACAACCGGGGCAACGAAGTCAGAATGCCGCGAAACTGACCGAATCAAACATTTCGCCGTTTGCAGAAGAAGTCTGATGTAGAACAAGTAGCAGAAGCGTACATGCTCAAGAGAGATTACCCGAAATTTAAAGCCAACTGGATTTCAGCAACCGGCGAATCGAAGTCGGAATGCCGCGCAACTCACCGAGTCAAAGCGTTTCGCCGTTTGCGGAAGAAGTCCGATGTAGAACAAGTTGCAGAAGCATACATGCTCAAGAGGGATCACCCGAAATTCAAACGCAACTGGATTTCGGCAACCGGGGCATCGAAGTTGGAATGCCGCAAAACTCACCGAGTCAAAGCGTTTCGCCGTTTACGGAAGAAGTCTGATGTAGAACAAGTAGCAGAAGCATACATGCTCAAGAGGGATCACCCGAATTTCAAAGGCAACTGGATTTCGACAACCGGGGCAACGAAGTCAGAATGCCGCGAAACTGACCGACTCAAACATTTCGCCGTTTGCAGAAGAAGTCTGATGTAGAACAAGTAGCAGAAGCGTACATGCTCAAGAGAGATTACCCGAAATTTAAAGCCAACTGGATTTCAGCAACCGGCGAATCGAAGTCGGAATGCCGCGCAACTCATTGATTAAAAGTGTTTCGCCGATTGCGGAAGAAGTCCGATGTAGAACAAGTTGCAGAAGCATACATGCTCAAGAGGGATCACCCGAAATTCAAACGCAACTAGATTTCGGCAACCGGGGCATCGAAGTCGGAATGCCGCGAAACTCACCGAGTCAAAGCGTTTCGCCGTTTGCAGAAGAAGTCTGATGTAGAACAAGTAGCAGAAGCATACATGCTCAAGAGGGATCACCCGAAATTCAAAGGCAACTCGATTTCGGCAACCGGGGCAACGAAGTCGGAATGCCGCGAAACTCACCAAGTCAAAGCGTTTCGCAGTTTCCGGAAGAATTCTGATGTAGAACAAGTAGCAGAAGCATACATGCTCAAGAGGGATCACCCGAAATTCAAAGGCAACTGGATTTCGGCAACCGGGGCATCGAAGTTGGAATGCCGCAAAACTCACCGAGTCAAAGCGTTTCCCCGTTTGCGGAAGAAGTCTGATGTAGAACAAGTAGCAGAAGCATACATGCTCAAGAGGGATCACCCGAAATTCAAAGGCAACTAGATTTCGGCAACCGGGGAATCGAAGTCAGAATGCCGCGAAACTCACCGAGTCAAAGCGTTTCACCGTTTGTGGAAGAAGTCTGATGTAGAACAAGTAGCAGAAGCAAACATGCTCAAGAGGGATCACTCGAAATTAAAAGACAACTGGATTTCGGCAACCGGGGAATCGAAGGCGGAATGTCGCGAAACTCACCGAGTCAAAGCGTTTCGCCATTTGCGGAAGTAGTCTAATGTTGAAAAATTAGTAGAAGCATACATGCTCAAGAGGGATCACCCGAAATTCAAAGGCAACTGGATTTTGGCAACCGTGGCATCAAAGTCGGAATGCCGCGAAACTCACCGAGTCAAAGCATTTCGCCGTTTGCGGAAGAATTCTGATGTAGAACAAGTAGCAGAAGTATACATGCTCAAGAGGGATCACCCGAAATTCAAAGCCAACTGGATTTCGGCAACCGGGCCATTGAAGACGGAATGCCGCGAAACTCACCTAGTCAAAGCGTTTCGCCGTTTGCGGAAGAAGTCTGATGTAGCACAAGTAGCACAAGCATACATGCTCAAGAGGGATCACCCGAAATTCAAAGGCAACTGGATTTCGGGAACCGGGGCATCGAAGCAGAATGCCGCGAAACTCACCGAGTAAAAGCGTTTCGCCGTTTGCGGAAGAAGTCTGATGTAGAACAAGTAGCAGAAGCATACATGCTCAGGAGGGATCACCCGAAATTCAAAGTTAACTGGATTTCGGCAACCGGGGCAACGAAGTCGGAATGCCGCAAAACTCACCGAGTCAAAGCGTTTCCCCGTTTGCGGAAGAAGTCCGATGTAGAACAAGTAGCAGAAGCATACATGCTCAAGAGGGATCACCCGAAATTCAAAGGCAACTGGATTTCGGCAAATGGGCCATTGAAGACGGAATGCCGCGAAACTCACCGAGTCAAAGCGTTTCGCCATTTGCGGAACAAGTCTGATGTAGAGTAAGTAGCAGAAGCATACATGCTCAAGAGGGATCACCCGAAATTCAAAGGCAACTGTATTTCGGTAACCGGGGCAACGAAGTCGGAATGCCGCGAAACTCATCGAGTCAAAGCGTTTCGCCGTTTGCGGAAGAAGTCTGATGTAGAACAAGTAGCAGAAGCATACATGCTCAAGAGGGATCACCCGAAATTCAAAGGCAACTGGATTTCGCCAACCGGGGCAACGAAGTCGGAATGCCGCGAAACTTATCGAATCAAAGCATTTCGCTGTTTGCGGAAGAAGTCTGATGTAGAACAAGTAGTAGAAGCGTACATGCTCAAGAGAGATTACCCAAAATTTAAAGACAACTGGATTTCGGCAACCGGGGAATCGAAGTGGGAATGCCGCGAAACTCACCGATTAAAAGCGTTTCGCCGATTGCGGAAGAAGTCCGATGTAGAACAAGTTGCCGAAGCATACATGCTCAAGAGGGATCACCCAAAATTCAATGGCAACTGGATTTCGGCAACCGTGGCATCAAAGGCGGAATGCCGCGAAACTCACCGAGCAAAGCGTTTCGCCGTTTGCAGAAGAATTCTGATGTAGAACAAGTAGCAGAAGCAAACATGCTCAAGATGGATCACCCGAAATTCAAAGGCAACTGGATTTCAGCAACCGGGGCATCGAAGTCAGAGTGCCGCCAAATCACAGAGTAAAAGCGTTTCGCCGTTTGCGGAAGAAGTCCGATATAGAACAAGTAGCAGAAGCATACATGCTCAAGAGGGACCACCCGGAATTCAAAGGCAACTGGATTTCGGCAACCGGGGAATCGAAGGCGGAATGCCGCGAAACTCACCGAGTCAAAGCGTTTCGTCGTTTGCGGAAGTAGTCTGATGTTGACCAATTAGGAAAAGCGTACATGCTCAAGAGGGATCACCCGAAATTCAAAGGCAACTGGATTTCGACAACCGGGGAATGGAAGTAGGAATGCCGCCAAACTCACAGAGTAAAACCATTTCGCCGTTTGCGGCAGTAGTCTGATGTAGAACAAGTAGCAGAAGCTTACATGCTCAAGAGGGATCACCCGAAATTAAAAGGCAACTGGATTTCGGCAACCAGGGAATCGAAGTCGGAATGCCGCGAAACTCAACGAGTCAAAGCGTTTCGCCGTTTGCGGAAGAATTCTGATGTAGAACAAGTAGCAGAAGTATACATGGTCAAGTGGGATCACCCGAAATTAAAAGGCAACTGGATTTCGGCAACCGGGTCAACGAAGTCGGAATGCCGCGAAACTCACCGAGTCAAAGCGTTTCGCCGTTTGCGAAAGAAGTCCGATGTAGAACAAGTAGCAGAAGCATACATGCTCAAGAGGGATCACCCGAAATTCAAAGGCAACTGGATTTCGGCAACCGGGAAATCGAAGTAGGAATGCCGCCAAACTCACAGAGTAAAAGCGTTTCGCCGTTTGCGGCAGTAGTCTGATGTAGAACAAGTAGCAGAAACTTATATGCTCAAGAGGGATCACCCGAAATTCAAAGACAACTGGATTTCGGCAACCGGGGAATCGAAGTCGGAATGCCGCGAAACTCACCGAGTCAAAGCGTTTCGCCGTTTGCGGAAGAAGTCTGATGTTGAACTTTTAGGAGAAGCGTACATGCTCAAGAGGGATCACCCAAAATTCAAAGGCAACTGGATTTCGGCAACCGGGGCATCGAAGTCGGAATGCCGCAAAACTCACCGAGTCAAAGCGTTTCACCGTTTGCGGAAGAATTCTGATGTAGAACAATTAGGAGAAGTATACATGCTCAAGAGGGATCACCCGAAATTCAAAGCCAACTGGATTTCGGCAAACGGGCCATTGAAGACGGAATGCCGCGAAACTCACCGAGTCAAAGCGTTTCGCCGTTTGCGGTAGAAGTCTGATGTAGAACAAGTAGCAGAAGCAAACATGCTCAAGAGGGATCACCCGAAATTCAAAGGCAACTGTATTTCGGCAACCGGGGAATCGAAGTCGGAATGCCGCGAAACTCACCGAGTCAAAGCGTTTCGTCGTTTGCGGAAGTAGTCTGATGTTGAACAATTAGTAGAAGCGTACATGCTCAAGAGGATCACCCAAATTCAAAGGCAACTGGTTTTCGGCAACCGTGGCATCAAAGTCGGAATGCGCGAACTCACCGAGTCAAAGCGTATCGCCGTTTGCGGAAGAATTCTGATGTAGAACAAGTAGCAGAAGGATACGTGCTCAAGAGGGATCACCCGAAATTCAAAGGAAACTGTATTTTGGCAACCGGGGCAACGAAGTCGGAATGCTGCGAAACTCACCGAGTCAAAGCGTTTCGCGTTTGCGGAAGAATTCTGATGTAGAACAAGTAGCAGAAGCATACATGCTCAAGTGGGATCACCCGAAATTAAAAGGCAACTGGATTTCGGCAACCGGGTCAACGAAGTCGGAATTGCCGCGAAACTCACCGAGTCAAAGCGTTTCGCCGTTTGCGAAAGAAGTCCGATGTAGAACAAGTAGCAGAAGCATACATGCTCAAGAGGGATCACCCGAAATTCAAAGGCAACTGGATTTCGGCAACCGGGAAATCGAAGTAGGAATGCCGCCAAACTCACAGAGTAAAAGCGTTTCGCCGTTTCCGGCAGTAGTCGGATGTAGAACAAGTAGCAGAAACTTATATGCTCAAGAGGGATCACCTGAAATTAAAAGGCAACTGGATTTCAGCAACCGGGGCATCGAAGTCAGAGTGCCGCCAAATCACAGAGTAAAAGCGTTTCGCCGTTTGCGGAAGAAGTCCGATATAGAACAAGTAGCAGAAGCATACATGCTCAAGAGGGATCACCCGGAATTCAAAGGCAACTGGATTTCGGCAACCGTGGAATCGAAGTCGGAATGCCGCGAAACTCACCGAGTCAAAGCGTTTCGTCGTTTGCGGAAGTAGTCTGATGTAGAACAATTAGCAGAAAATACATGCTCAAATGAGGGATCACCCGAAATTCAAAGGCAAACTGGATTTCGACAACCGGGAATGGAAGTAGGAAGCGTTTCGCAAACTCACAGAGTCAAAAAGCATTTCGCAACCGTTTGCGGCAAGCGTTCGTCGTGCGAAGAATTCTGATGTAGAACAAGTAGCAGAAGCTTACATGCTCAAGAGGGATCACCGAAATTCAAAGGCAACTGGATTTCGGCAACCGGGGCAACGAAGTCGGAATGCCGCGAAACTCACCGAGTCAAAGCGTTTCGCCGTTTGCAAGAAGAATTCTGATGTAGAACAAGTAGCAGAAGCATACATGCTCAGAGGGATCACCCGAAATTCAAAGGCAAACTGGATTTCGGCAACCGTGGCATCGAAGTCGGAATGCCGCCAAACTCACAGAGTCAAAGCGTTTCGCGTTTGCGGAAGAATTCTGATGTAGAACAAGTAGCAGAAGCATACATGCTCAAGAGGGATCAACCCGGAATTCAAAGGCAACTGGATTTCGGCAACCGGGGCAACGAAGTCGGAATGCCGCGAAACTCACCGAGTCAAAGCGTTTCGCGTTTTGCGGAAGAAGTCTGATGTTAGAAAAGTAGCAGAAGCATACATGCTCAAGAGGGATCACCCGAAATTTAAAGGCCGAAACTGGATTTCGGCAACCGGGCCATTGAAGTCGGAATGCCGCGAAACTCACCGAGTCAAAGCGTTTCGCCGTTTGCGGAAGAAGTCTGATGTAGAACAAGTAGCAGAAGCATACATGCTCAAGAGGGATGACCCGAAATTCAAAGGCAACTGGATTTCGGGAACCGGGGCATCGAAGTCGGAATGCCGCGAAACTCACCGAGTCAAAGCGTTTCGCCGTTTGCGGAAGAAGTCTGATGTAGAACAAGTAGCAGAAGCATACATGCTCAGGAGGGATCACCCGAAATTCCAACTGGATTTCAACGGGGCACGAAGTCGGAATGCCGCGAAACTCACCGAGTCAAAGCGTTTCGCCGTTTGCGGAAGAAGTCCGATGTAGAAACAAGTAGCAGGAAGCATACATGCTCAGAGCGGATCACCCGACTGGTATTTTTCAAAGTCCTGGGCGAAGCAATGCCGGGTAACCGGTCGGAATGCTCGCGATTCAAAGGCAACTAATCACCGAAGTCGGAAACGAAACTTACCGGAGTCAAAGTTTCGCCGTTTGCGAGTTCAATGGCTGAAGTCGTGAATACGCCAAAACTAAAATTTTCGCCCGGCAGTCTGATGATGTAGGAATGCTCAAGAGGGAAATTACTGGATCGAAGTACGGAATCGGGTTGAATTGTCGCAATGGGAAGAATGAAGAACAAGTAGCAGAAGCATACATGCTCAGAGGGATCACCCGAATTCAAAGGCAACTGGTTTTCGCAACGGCGTGGCATCAACGTCGTAATGTGCCGCGGAAACCGAGTGAGTCCAAAGCGTTTCGCCGTTTGCGGAAGAAGTCCGATGTAACAAGTCGCAGAAGCATACCATGCTCAAGAGGGGAACCCGAATTTCAAGAGGACCAACTGGATTGTTCGGGCAACCGGGAGGAATCCCGAAGTCGGATGCCGCGAAACTTCACCGAGTCAAAGCGTTTCGTCGTTTGTGAAGTAGTCATGTAGAACAAGGTAGCAGAAGCGTACGATATGCTCAAGAGGGATTAAAACCGCGAAATTTAAAAGGCCAACTGGATTTTTCTCGCAACCGGCGGCTCAAAGTCGGAATGCCGCGAAACTCACTTACGAGTCAAAGCGTTTCGCCGTTTGCGAAGTAGTCTGATGTAGAACAAGTAGCAGAAGCTTCATGCTCAAGAGGGATTCAACCCGAAATTCAAAGGCAACTGG
>NC_133294.1:320378-348226 GCF_005239225.2 Populus alba | reverse complement strand
CTGCATTCCGCCTTCGTTGCCCGATTGCCGAAATCCGCTGCCTTGGAATTTCGGGTGATCTTCTTGAGCTTGGTATGATTCTGCTACTTGTTCACACACACTTTTTCCGCAAACGGCGAAACGCTTAGACTCGGTGCTAGTTTTGCGGCATTTCCGCCTTCGATGCCCCGTTTCCGAAATCTTTGTTGCCTTTCAATTTCAGTGATCCCCTTCTTGAGCATGTATGCTTACTGCTACTTGTTCTACATCAGACTTCTGCCGCAAACGGCAAAACGCTTTGAGTCGGTGAGTGTGGCGGCATTCTGACTTCGATGCCCCGGTTGCCGAAATCCCCTTGCCTTTGAATTTCGTGTGATCCCTCTTGAGCATGTAGTGCTTCGGTACTTGTTCTACAATAGACTTCTTCCGCAAACGGCGAAACGCTTTGACTCGGTGGAGTTCCCTGCCATTCCGCCTTCGTTGCCCGATCTGCCGAAATCCGCTGCCTTCAATTTCGGGTGATCCCTCTTTCAGCATGTATGCTTCTGTACTTGTTCAACATAAGCACTCTTCCGCAAACCGGCGAAACGCTTTGACTGGTGAGTTTGGCAGCATTCGACTTCATTCCCCGGTTCTGTAATTCCAGTTCCTTGAATTTCGGGTGATCCCTCTTAGCATGTATGCTTCTGCTACTGTTCTACATACAGACTACTTCCGCAAACGGCGGAAACGCTTTGACTCGCGTGAGTTTCGCTGAATTACTACTTCGATGCCACGGTTAACGGAAACCAGTTTGCCTTTGATAGTTCGGGTGATCCCTCTGAGCATGATGGTTCTCCTACTTGTTCTACATCAGACTTTTTCTGCAAACGGCGACAACGCTTGGCTCGGTGAGTTTCACGGCATTCTGACTTTGATGCCCCGGTTGCCTGAATTTCAGTTTCCTTTGAATTTCGGTGGTGATCCCTCTTGAGCATTGTATGCTTCTGCTACTTGTTCTACATCAGACTTTCTTTCGCATACGCGAAAACGCTTTGACTCGGTGAGATTTCGCGCATTCCGACTTCGATAGCCCGGTTGCCGAAATTCAGTGGCCCTTGGAATTTCGGGTGATCCCTCTTGCGCATGATGCTTCTGTACTTTTCTTACAGTCAGACTTTCTTCGCAAACGGCGAAACGCTTTACCGGGAGTTTCGCTGCTATGCCGCCTTCGTTGCGCCCCGATTTTGCCGAAAATCCGCTGCCTTTGAATTTCGCTCGGTGCATCCTTCTTGAGCATGTATGGCGTTCTGCTTATTGTTCTACATCACACTTCTTCCGCAAATGGCGAAACGCTTTGACTCGGTGAGTTTTGCGGCATCCTTCGAGTGCCTGCCCTGTTCTTCGCCAAAACTCCATTTACTTTTTCAATTTAAGGTGATTCCCTCTTTGAGTCACGTTATGCTTCTGCCTACTTGTTCTACATCAGACTTTCTTGCCGCAAACGGCAAAACGCTGATTTCGGTGAGTGTGGCGGCATTCTGACTTCGATGCCCCGGTTGCCGAATCCCATTGCCTTTGAAATTTGTGTGATCCCTCTTGCAGCATGAGCTTATGGTACTTGTTCTAACAAACAGACTTCTTCTGCAAATGGCCGAAACGATTGACTTGGTGAGTTTCGCTGCATCCGGCCTTTCGTGCCCCGATTGCCAAAATCCGCTTGCCTTCAATGCGGGTATCCCTGCGTTCAGCATGTGTATGCTTCTTTGCTGGGGGTGGCGGGGATACCTTTGTTCATACATCAGACTACATTTCGCAAACGGCGGCAAACGCTTTGAGTCGGTGAGTTTCGCTGAATTACTACTTCGATGCACGGTTTAACGAAAACAGTTGCCTTTGAATTCGGGTATCCCTCTTGCAGGCATGTATGCTTCTCTGCTACTTCTTCTCACATCAGACTTTTTCTGCAAACGGGCGAAACGGCTTTGGCTCGATGATGTTTCACGGACATTCTGACTGGATGCCCCGGTTGCCTTGACAATTCAGTTTCCTTTGAATTTCGCGGTGATCCCTCTTGAGCATGTATGCTTTGTCTACTTGTTCTACATTCAGACTTCTTTCGCATACGGCGAAACGCTTGACTCGTGAGTTCGCGGCATTCGACTTCGATTGCCCCGGTTGCCGAAAATTCAGGTGCCTTGAATTTCGGGTATCCCTCTTGAGAATGTTAGCATGCTTCTTGGTACTTGTTCTACATCAGACTTCTTCCGCATACGGGTGAACCTTGACTCGCGTGAGTTTCGCTGCATTCCGCCTTCGTTGCCCCGATTGCCGGAAAAATCGCTTGCTTTGAATTTCGGGTGCATCCCTCTTCAGCATGTATGCTCCTGGTACTTGTTCAACATAAGACTTCTTCCGCAAACGGCGAAACGCTTTTGACTCGGTGAGTTGGCAGGCAGTCGACTGCGATTCCCCGCGTTGCTGGAATCCAGTTGCCTTTGAACTTCGGGTGATCCCTCTTGAGGTATGTATATGCTTCTGCTACTTGTTTACATCAGACTACTTTCCGCAAACGGCGAAATGCTTTGACTCGGTGAGTTTTCGCTGAATTCTACTTCATGCACGGTTAACGAAAACCAGTTGCCTTTGTAATTTCGGTATCTCGCTACGAGCTGATATTCTGCTACTTTTTCTACATCAGACTTTTTCTGCTAACTGCGAAACGCTTTAGGCTCGGTGAGTTCACGATTCTGGACTTTGATGCCCCGGTTTGCGAAATTCAGTTTCAAGAATTTCGGGTGATCCCTCTTGAGCATGTATGCTTCTTGCTACTTGTTCTACATCAGACTTTCTTTCGCCATACGGCGAAACGGCTTTGACTCGGTGAGTTTCGCGGCATTCCGGCTTCGATGCCCCGCGTTGCCGAAAATTCAGTTGCCCTTGAATTTCGGGTGATCCCTCTTGAGCATGTATGCTCTTGGTTACTTGTTCTACATCAGACTACTTCGCAAACGGCGGAAACGCTTGACTCGGTGAGTTTCGCTGAATTACTACTTCGATGCCACGGTTAACGAAAACCAGTTGCCTTTGAATTTCGCGGTGATCCCTCTTGAGGCATGTATGCTTCTGGTACTTGTTCTACATCGACTTCTCCGCATCGCGAAACGCTTGACTCGGTGATTTTCGCTGCATTCCGCCTTCGTTGGCCCCGATTGCCGAAAATTCGCTTGCCTTGAATTTCGGGTTGATCCTCTCAGCATTATCTTCTGCGTATTGTTCAACAGAGACTTCTTCCGCAAAACGCGAAACGCTTTGTCTCGGTGAGTTTCACGGCATTTCTGACTTTGATGCCCCGTTGCTGAAATTCAGTTTCCTTGAATTCGAGTGATCCCTCTTGAGCATGTATGCTTTCTGCTACTGTCTACATCAGGACTTCTTTCGCATACGGCGAACGCTTTGGACTCGGTGAGTTTCGCGGCATTCCGACTTCGATGCCCCGGTTGACCGAAATTAAGTTGCCCTTAATTTCGGGTATCCCTCTTTGAGCATGTATGCTTCTGGTACTTGTTCTACATCAAGACTTTCCTTCCGGCAAACGCGAAACGCTTGACTCAGTGGTTTGGCAGCATGTCCGACTTCGATTCCCCGCGTTGCTGTAATCCAGTTGCCTTTGAATTTCGGGGTGCACCCTCTTGAGCATGTATGCTTCTGCACTTGTTTCTACATCAGTACTACTTCCGCAAACGCGAAACGCTTTGACTTCCTCGGTGAGGTTCGCCTGAATTACTACTTTCGATGCCACGGCTTAACGAAAACCAGTTGCCTTTGAATTTTCGGGTGATCCCTCTTGAGCAGTATGCTCTGCTACTTGTTTCTACATCATACTTTTTCTGCAAACGGCTAAACGCTTTTTGGCTCGGTGAGATTTCACGCAATTCTGACTTGAGGCCCCGGTGCTGAAATTAGTTTCCTTTGCGAATTTCGGGTGATCCCTCTTGAAGCATGTTGATCTTCTGCTACTTGTTCTACATCAGACTTACTTTCGCATACGGCGAAACGGCTTTTGACTCGGTGAGTTTCGCGGCCATTCCGACTTCGATGCCACCGTTGCCGAAATTCAGTTGCCCTTGAATTTCGGTAGTGATCCCTCTGAGCATGTATGCTCTGGTTTTTTTAACCTTTGGCGTGTTTATCTTTCTCTTCAACACTATCACTGACTACTTCCGCAAACGGCTGATACACGCTTCCGGTGCTGAAGTTTCGCTAATTACTACTTCGATCCACGGTTAAGAAAACCAGTGCCTTTGAATTTCGTGGGTGATCCCTCTTGAGCATGTATGGTTCTGCTACTTGTTCTACATCAGACTTTTTCCTGCTAACGGCGAAACGCTTTGGAGGTGATTTCACGGGCCATTTCTGACTTTGATGCCCCGGGTGCTGAAATCAGTTTCCTTTGAATTTCGGGTGATCCCTGTTGAGCATGCTATCACGCATCATCTGCTACTTGTTCTACACAGACTTTTTCTTTCGCATACGGCGAACGCTTAAACTCCGTGTGAGTTTCGCGGCAATTCCGACTTTCGAAGCCCCGGTTGCCGAAATTCAGTTGACCCTCTTGCCTCCTCGTTGAATCCCTCTTGAGCATTGTTATGCTCTGCAGGTACTTGTTCTACATCAGACTTCTCCGCAAAACGGCCGAAACCGCTTGACTGGGTGAGTTTCGCTGCCTTTCCGCCTCCGTTGCCCCGATTGCCGAAATCCGCTTGCCTTTTGAATTCGGGTGATCCCCTTCTTGAGCATGTATTGCTTCTGCTACTTCTCTTCATCACCCACCTTTCTTCGCAAATGGCGAAACGCTTTGACTCGGTGAGTTTGCGTCAATTTCCGCCTTCGATGCCCCGGTTTGCCGAAATCCAGTTGCCTTCTC
Organism: Populus alba; assembly: GCF_005239225.2. Lineage (NCBI taxonomy): Eukaryota > Viridiplantae > Streptophyta > Magnoliopsida > Malpighiales > Salicaceae > Populus > Populus alba. Next base: position 343,341 of record NC_133294.1, on the reverse strand, counting down.
AACTTCTTCAATATAAGGCTTGCACCTCCCTCCTTGAGCACGTATCTGCTCTCCTCTGCTACTTTGTTCTACATCAGACTTCTGCCCGCAAACGACCGGCAAATCAAACGCCTTTGAGTCGGTGAGTGTGGCGGCATTCTGACTTTCGAATTACCCTGGTTGCCGAAATCCACTTTCCTCTTGGAATTTCGGGTGAATCCCTCTTTGAGCATGTATGCTTCTGCTACTTGTTTCTACATTCAGACTTCTTTCGCATTACGGCGAAACGCTCTTGACTCGTGAAGTTTTCGCGGGATTCCGACTTCGATGCATCTGCCCCGGTTGCCGAATTCAGTTGCCCTTGAATTTCGGGTGGATCCCTCTTGAGCATGTATGCTTCTGGTACTTGTTCTACATCAGACTTCTTCCACAAACGGCGAAACGCTTTGACTCGGTGAGTTTTGCAGCATTCCGACTTCGATTCCCCGGTTGCTGTAATCCATTTGCCTTTTGAATTTCGGGTGATCCCTCTTGAGCATGTATGCTTCTGCTACTTGTTCTACATAGACTACTTCCGCAAACGGCGAAATGCTTTTGACTCGGTGAGTTTCGCTGATCATTACTACTTCGATGCCGGGGGGGGGACGGTTAACGAAAAACCAGTTGCCTTTGAATTTCGGGTGATCCCTCTTGAGCATGTATGCTTCTGCTACTTTTTCTACATCAGACTTTTTCTGCAAACTGCGAAACGCTTTGGCTCGGTGAGTTTCACGGCATTCTGACTTTGATTGCCCGGTGCTGAAATTCAGTTCCTTTGAATTTCGGGTATCCCTCTTGAGCATGTATGCTTCTGCTACTTGTTCTACATTCAGACTTCTTTCGCATACGGCGGAAACGCTTTGACTCGTGCAGTGTCGCGGCATTCCGACTTCGATGCCCCGGTTGCCGAAATTCAGTTGCCCTTGAATTTCGGGTGATCCCTCTTGAGCATGTATGCTTCTGGTACTTGTTCTACATCAGACTACTTCCGCAAACGGCGAAACGCTTTGACTCGTGAGTTTCGCTGAATTCACACTACTTCGATTGCCACGGTTAACGAAAACCAGTTGCCTTTGAATTTCGGGTGATCCCTCTTGAGCATGTATGCTTCTGGTACTTGTTCTACATCAGACTTCTTCCGCATGGGGGTGGGACGGCGAAACGCTTTGACTCGGTGAGTTTCGCTGCATTCCGCCTTCGTTGCCCCGATTGCCGAAATTCGCTTGCCTTTGAATTTCGGGTGATCCCTCTTCAGCATGTATGCTTCTGGTACTTGTTCAACATAAGACTTCTTCCGCAAACGGCGAAACGCTTTGGCTCGGTGAGTTTCACGGCATTCTGACTTTGATGCCCCGGTTGCTGAAATTCAGTTTCCTTTGAATTTCGAGTGATCCCTCTTGAGCATGTATGCTTCTGCTACTTGTTCTACATCAGACTTCTTTCGCATACGGCGAAACGCTTTGACTTGGTGAGTTTCGCGGCATTCCGACTTCGATGCCCCGGTTGCCGAAATTAAGTTGCCCTTGAATTTCGGGTGATCCCTTGCTTGAGGCATGTATGCTTCTGGGTACTTGTTCTACATCAGGGGGACTTTGTTTCTTCCGCAAACGGCGCGGGAACGCTTTGACTCGGTGAGTTTGGCAGCATTCCGACTTCGATTCCCCGGTTGCTGTAATCCAGTTGCCTTTGAATTTCGGGTGATCCCTCTTGAGCATGTATGCTTCTGCTACTTGTTCTACATCAGACTTTTTCTGCAAACGACGAAACGCTTTGGCTTGGTGAGTTCACGGGCATTCTGACTTTGATGCCCCGGTTGCTGGAAATTCAGTTTCCTTTTGAATTTTCGGGTGATCCCTCTTGAGCATGTTATGCTTCTGCTACTTGTTTCTACATCATACTTTTTCTGCAAACGGCGAAACGCTTTGGCTCGGTGAGTTTCACGGCATTCTGACTTTGATGCCCCGGCTTCTGAAATTTAGTTTCCTTTGGAATTTCGGGTGATCCCTCTTTGAGCATGTATGCTTCTGCCTACTTGTTCTACATCAGACTTCTTTCGCATACGGCGAAACGCTTTGACTCGGTGAGTTTCCGCATTCGACTTCGATTGCCCCGGTTGCCGAAATTTCAGTTTGCCCTTGAATTTCGGTGTATCCTCTTGAGCATGTATGCTTCTGGTACTTGCTTCTACATCAAGACTTTACTTCCGCAAACGGCGAAACGCTTTGACTCGGTGAGTTTCGCTGAATTACTACTTCGATGCCACGGTTAACGAAAACCAGTTGCCTTTGAATTTCGGGTGATCCCTCTTGAGCATGTATGGTTCTGCTACTTGTTCTACATCAGACTTTTTCTGCAAACGACGAAACGCTTTGGCTTGGTGAGTTTCACGGCATTCTGACTTTGATGCCCCGGTTGCTGAAATTCAGTTTCCTTTGAATTTCGGGTGATCCCTCTTGAGCATGTATGCTTCTGCTACTTGTTCTACATCAGACTTCTTTCGCATACGGCGAAACGCTTTAACTCGGTGAGTTTCGCGGCATTCCGACTTCGATGCCCCGGTTGCCGAAATTCAGTTGCCCTTGAATTTCGGGTGATCCCTCTTGAGCATGTATGCTTCTGGTACTTGTTCTACATCAGACTTCTTCCGCAAACGGCGAAACGCTTTGACTCGGTGAGTTTCGCTGCCTTCCGCCTTCGTTGCCCCGATTGCCGAAATCCGCTTGCCTTTGAATTTCGGTGATCCTCTTGAGCATGATGCTTCTGCTATTGTTCTACATCACACTTCTTCCGCACAATGGCGAAACGCTTTTTGGACCTCGGTGAGTTTTGCGGCATTCCGCCTTCGATGCCCCTGTTCTTGCCCCGAAATCCAGTTGCCTTTCAATTTTTAAGGTGATCCCTCTTGAGCACGTTATGCTTCTGCTACTTGTTCTACATCAGACTTCTGCCGCAAACGGCAAAAACGCTTTGAGTCGGGGTGAGTTGTGGCGGTCATTCTGACTTCGCATACCCTGGTTGCCCGAAATCCAATTTCCTTTGAATTTCGGGTGATCCCTCTTGAGCATGTATGCTTCTGCTACTTGTTCTACATCAGACTTCTTTTCGCATACGGCGAAACGCTTTGACTCGGTGAGTTCGCGGGCATTCCGACTTCGATGCCCCGGCGTTGCCGAAATTCAGTTGCCCTTGAACTTTCGGGTGATCCCTCTTGAGCATGTATGCTTCTGGTACTTGTTCTACATCAGACTTTCTTCCACAAACGGCGAAACGCTTTGACTCGGTGAGTTTGGCACAGCATTCCGACTTCGATCCCCGGTTGCTGTAATCCAATTTGCCTTTGAATTCAGGGTGATCCCTCTTGAGCATGTATGCTTCTGCTACTTGTTCTACATCAGACTACTTCCGCAAACGGCGAAATGCTTTGACTCGGTGAGTTTCGCTGAATTACTACTTCGATGCCACGGTTAACGAAAACCAGTTGCCTTTGAATTTCGGGTGATCCCTCTTGAGCATGTATGCTTCTGCTACTTTTTCTACATCAGACTTTTTCTGCAAACTGCGAAACGCTTTGGCTCGGTGAGTTTCACGGCATTCTGACTTTGATGCCCCGGTTGCTGAAATTCAGTTTCCTTTGAATTTCGGGTGATCCCTCTTGAGCATGTATGCTTCTGCTACTTGTTCTACATCAGACTTCTTTCGCATACGGCGAAACGCTTTGACTCGGTGAGTTCGCCGGCATTCCGACTTCGATGCCCCGGTTGCCGAAATTCAGTTGCCCTTGAATTTCGGGTGATCCCTCTTGAGCATTGTATGCTCTGCGGTACTTGTTCTACATCAGACTACTTCCGCAAACGGCGAAACGCTTTGACTCGGTGAGTTTCGCTGAATTACTACTTCGATGCCACGGTTAACGAAAACCAGTTGCCTTTGAATTTCGGGTGATCCCTCTTGAGCATGTATGCTTCTGGTACTTGTTCTACATCAGACTTCTTCCGCATACGGCGAAACGCTTTGACTCGGTGAGTTTCGCTGCATTCCGCCTTCGTTGCCCCGATTGCCGAAATTCGCTTGCCTTTGAATTTCGGGTGATCCCTCTTCAGCATGTATGCTTCTGGATACTGTTCAACATAAGATGACTTCTTCCGCAAACGGCGAAACGCTTTGGCTCGGTGAGTTTCACGGCATTCTGACTTTGATGCCCCGGTTGCTGAAATTCAGTTTCCTTTGAATTTCGAGTGATCCCTCTTGAGCATGTATGCTTCTGCTACTTGTTCTACATCAGACTTCTTTCGCATACGGCGAAACGCTTTGACTCGGTGAGTTTCGCGGCATTCCGACTTCGATGCCCCGGTTGCCGAAATTAAGTTGCCCTTGAATTTCGGGTGATCCCTCTTGAGCATGTATGCTTCTGGTACTTGTTCTACATCAGACTTCTTCCGCAAACGGCGAAACGCTTTGACTCGGTGAGTTTGGCAGCATTCCGACTTCGATTCCCCGGTTGCTGTAATCCAGTTGCCTTTGAATTTCGGGTGATCCCTCTTGAGCATGTATGCTTCTGCTACTTGTTCTACATCAGACTACTTCCGCAAACGAGCGAAACTCTTTTGACTCGGTGAGTATTCGATCTGAATTACTACTTCGATGCCACGTTTAACGAAAACCAAAATAGTTGCCTTTGAATTTCGGTTATCCCTCTTGAGCATGTAAGTGCTTCTGCTACTTGTTTCTACATCATACTTTTTCTGCAAACGGCGAAACGCTTTGGCTCGGTGAGTTTTCACGGCATTCTTGACTTTGATGCCCGGTTGCTGAAATTTAGTTTCCTTTGAATTTCGGGTGATCCCTCTTGAGCATGTATGCTTCTGCTACTTGTTCTACATCAGACTTCTTTCGCATACGGCGAAACGCTTTGACTCGGTGAGTTTCGCGGCATTCCGACTTCGATGCCCCGGTTGCCGAAATTCAGTTGCCCTTGAATTTCGGGTGATCCCTCTTGAGCATGTATGCTTCTGGTACTTGTTCTACATCAGACTACTTCCGCAAACGGCGAAACGCTTTGACTCGGTGAGTTTCGCTGAATTACTACTTCGATGCCACGGTTAACGAAAACCAGTTGCCTCGAATTTCGGGTCTGATTCCCTCTGCTCCTTTAGCATGTATGTTTCTGCTACTTGTTCTACATCATCTTCTCCGACTTTTTCTGCAAACGGCGAACGCTTGGCTTGGTGAGTTCATATTAAACGTCTTAGTCTGGTTTGATTCTGACTTTGATGCCCCGGTTGCTGAAATTCAGTTTCCTTTGAATTTCGGGTGATCCCTCTTGGAGCATTGATTGGTTCTGCTACTTGTTCATACATCAGACTTTCTTTTCGCATACGGCCGAAACGCTTTAACTCCGGTGAGTTTCGCGGGCATTCCGACTTCGATGCCCCGGTTGCCGAAATTCAGTTGCCCTTGAATTTCGGGTGATCCCTCTTGAGCATGTATGCTTCTGGTACTTGTTCTACATCAGACTTCTTCCGCAAACGGCGCCTGAAACGCTTTGACTCGGTGAGTTTCGCTGCCTTCCGCCTTTCGTTGCCCCGATTTGCCGAAATCCGCTTGCCTGCTTGAATTCTCGGGTGATCCTTCTTGAGCATGTATGCTTCTGCTACTTGTTCTACATCACACTTCTTCCGCAAATGGCGAAACGCTTTGACTCGGTGAGTTTTGCGGCATTCCGCCTTCGATGCCCCGTTTGCCGAAATCCAGTTGCCTTTCAATTTAAGGTGATCCCTCTTGAGCACGTATGCTTCTGCTACTTGTTCTACATCAGACTTCTGCCGCAAACGGCAAAACGCTTTGAGTCGGTGAGTGTGGCGGCATTCTGACTTCGATACCCTGGTTGCCGAAATCCAATTTCCTTTGAATTTCGGGTGATCCCTCTGAGCATGTATGCTTCTGCTACTTGTTCTACATCAGACTTCTTTCGCATACGGCGAAACGCTTTGACTCGGTGAGTTTCGCGGCATTTCCGACTTCGATGCCCCGGTTGCCGAAATTCAGTTGCCCTTGAATTTCGGGTGATCCCTCTTGAGCATGTATGCTTCTGGTACTTGTTCTACATCAGACTTCTTCCACAAACGGCGAAACGCTTTGACTCGGTGAGTTTGGCAGCATTCCGACTTCGATTCCCCGGTTGCTGTAATCCATTTGCCTTTGAATTTCGGGTGATCCTCTTGAGCATGTATGCTTCTGCTACTTGTTCTACATCAGACTACTTCCGCAAACGGCGAAACGCTTTGACTCGGTGAGTTTCGCTGAATTACTACTTCGATGCCACGGTTAACGAAAACCAGTTGCCTTTGAATTTCGGGTGATCCCTCTTGAGCATGTATGCTTCTGCTACTTGTTCTACATCAGACTTTTTCTGCAAACGGCGAAACGCTTTGGCTCGGTGAGTTTCACGGCATTCTGACTTTGATGCCCCGGTTGCTGAAATTCAGTTTCCTTTGAATTTCGGGTGATCCCTCTTGAGCATGTATGCTTCTGCTACTTGTTCTACATCAGACATCTTCCGCAAACGGCGAAACGCTTTGACTCGGTGAGTTTCGCGGCATTCCAACTTTGATGCCCCAGTTGCCGAAATCCAGTTGCCTTTGAATTTCGGGTGATCCCTCTTGAGCATGTATGCTTCTGGTACTTGTTCTACATCAGACTTCTTTCGTATACGGCGAAACGCTTTAACTCGGTGAGTTTCGCGGCATTCCGACTTCAATGCCCCGGTTGCCGAAATCCAGTTGCCTTTGAATTTCGGGTGATCCCTCTTGAGCATGTATGCTTCTGCTACTTGTTCTACATCAAACTTCTTCCACAAATGGCGAAACGCTTTGACTCGGTGAGTTTGGCGGCATTCCGACTTCGATGCCCCGGTTGCCGAAATCCAGTTGCCTTTGAATTTCGGGTGATCCCTCTTGAGCATGTATGCTTCTGCTACTTGTTCTACATCAGACTTCTTCCGCAAACGGCGAAACGCTTTGACTCGGTGAGTTTCGCGGCATTCCCACTTTGATGCCCCAGTTGCCGAAATCCAGTTGCCTTTGAATTTCGGGTGATCCCTCTTGAGCATGTATGCTTCTGGTACTTGTTCTACATCAGACTTCTTCCGCAAACGGCGAAACGCTTTGACTCGGTGAGTTTCGCTGCATTCCGACTTCGTTGCCCCGGTTGCCGAAATCCGCTTGCCTTTGAATTTCGGGTGATCCCTCTTGAGCATGTATGCTTCTGCTACTTGTTCTACATCACACTTCTTCCGCAAACGGCGAAACGCTTTGACTCGGTGAGTTTCGCGGCATTCCAACTTTGATGCCCCAGTTGCCGAAATCCAGTTGCCTTTGAATTTCGGGTGATCCCTCTTGAGCATGTATGCTTCTGCTACTTGTTCTACATCACACTTCTTCCGCAAACGGCGAAACGCTTTGAACTCGGTGAGTTTCGCGGCATTCCGACTTTGATGCCCCGGTTGCCGAAATCCAGTTGCCTTTGAATTTCGGGTGATCCCTCTTGAGCATGTATGCTTCTGCTACTTGTTCTACATCAAACTTCTTCCACAAATGGCGAAACGCTTTGACTCGGTGAGTTTGCGGCATTCCGACTTCGATGCCCCGGTTGCCGAAATCCAGTTGCCTTTGAATTTCGGGTGAACCCTCTTGAGCATGTATGCTTCTGCTACTTGTTCTACATCAGACTTCTTCCGCAAACGGCGAAACGCTTTGACTCGGTGAGTTTCGCGGCATTCCAACTTTGATGCCCCAGGTTGCCGAAATCCAGTTGCCTTTGAATTTCGGGTGATCCCTCTTGAGCATGTATGCTTCTGCTACTTGTTCTACATCAGACTTCTTCCGCAAACGGCGAAACGCTTTGACTCGGTGAGTTTCGCTGCATTCCGCCTTCGTTGCCCCGATTGCCGAAATCCGCTTGCCTTTGAATTTCGGGTGATCCCTCTTGAGCATGTATGCTTCTGCTACTTGTTCTACATCATACTTCTTCCGCAAACGGCGAAACGCTTTGACTCGGTGAGTTTTACGGCATTCTGACTTCGATGCCCGGTTGCCGAAATCCACTTGCCTTTGAATTTCGTGTGATCCCTCTTGAGCATGTATGCTTCTGCTACTTGTTCTGCATCAGACTTCTTTCGCATACGGCGAAACGCTTTGACTCGTTGAGTTTGGCGGCATTCCGACTTCGATGCCCCGGTTGCCGAAATTCAGTTGCCTTTGAATTTCGGGTGATCCCTCTTGAGCTTGTATGCTTCTGCTACTTGTTCTACATCAGAATTCTTCCGCAAACGGCGAAACGCTTTGACTCGGTGAGTTTCACGTCATTCCGACTTTGATGCCCCGGTTGCCGAAATTCAGTTTCCTTTGAATTTCGGGTGATCCCTCTTGAGCATGTATGCTTCTGCTACTTGTTCTACATCAGACTTCTTTCGCAAACGGCGAAACGCTTTGACTCGGTGAGTTTCGCGCATTCCGACTTCGATGCCCCGGTTGCCGAAATTCAGTTGCCTGAATTTCGGGTGATCCCTCTTGAGCATGTATGCTTCTGCTACTTGTTCTACATCAGACTTCTTCCGCAAACGGCGAAACGCTTTGACTCGGTGAGTTTGCGGCATTCCGGACTTTGATGCCCCGGTTGCCGAAATTCAGTTGCCTTTGAATTTCGGGTGATCCCTCTTGAGCATGTATGCTTCTGCTACTTGTTCTACATCAGACTTCTTCCGCAAACGGCGAAACGCTTTGACTCGGTGAGTTTCGCGGCATTCCGACTTCGATGCCCCAGTTGCCGAAATTCAGTTGCCTTTGAATTTCGGGTGATCCCTCTTGAGCATGTATGCTTCTGCTACTTGTTCTACATCAGACTTCTTCCGCAAACGGCGAAACGCTTTGACTCGGTGAGTTTTGCGGCATTCCGACTTCGATGCCCCCGTTGCCGAAATCCAGTTGCCTTTGAATTTCGGGTGATCCCTCTTGAGCATGTATGCTTCTGCTACTTGTTCTACATCAGACTTCTTCCGCAAACGGCGAAACGCTTTGACTCGGTGAGTTTCGCGGCATTCCGACTTCGATGCCCCGGTTGCCGAAATCCAGTTGCCTTTGAATTTCGGGTGATCCCTCTTGAGCATGTATGCTTCTGCTACTTGTTCTACATCAGACTTCTTCCGCAAACGGCGAAACGCTTTGACTCGGTGAGTTTCGCGGCATTCCGACTTCGATGCCCCGGTTGCCGAAATTCCAGTTGCCTTTGAATTTCGGGTGATCCCTCTTGAGCATGTATGCTTCTGCTACTTGTTCTACATCAGACTTCTTCCGCAAACGGCGAAACGCTTTGACTCGGTGAGTTTCGCATTCCGACTTCGATGCCCCGGTTGCCGAAATAGTTGCCTTTGAATTTCGGGTGATCCCTCTTGAGCATGTATGCTTCTGCTACTTGTTCTACATCAGACTTCTTCCGCAAACGGCGAAACGCTTTGACTCGGTGAGTTTCGCGGCATTCCGACTTCGATGCCCCGGTTGCCGAAATTCAGTTGCCTTTGAATTTCGGGTGATCCCTCTTGAGCATGTATGCTTCTGCTACTTGTTCTACATCAGACTTCTTCCGCAAACGGCGAAACGCTTTGACTCGGTGAGTTTCGCGGCATTCCGACTTCGATGCCCCGGTTGCCGAAATTCAGTTGCCTTTGAATTTCGGGTGATCCCTCTTGAGCATGTATGCTTCTGCTACTTGTTCTACATCAGACTTCTTCCGCAAACGGCGAAACGCTTTGACTCGGTGAGTTTCGCGGCATTCCGACTTCGATGCCCCGGTTGCCGAAATTCAGTTGCCTTTGAATTTCGGGTGATCCCTCTTGAGCATGTATGCTTCTGCTACTTGTTCTACATCAGACTTCTTCCGCAAACGGCGAAACGCTTTGACTCGGTGAGTTTCGCTGGCATTCCGACTTCGTTGCCCCGGTTGCCGAAATCCAGTTGCCTTTGAATTTCGGGTGATCCCTCTTGAGCATGTATGCTTCTGCTACTTGTTCTACATCAGACTTCTTCCGCAAACGGCGAAACGCTTTGACTCGGTGAGTTTTCGCGGCATTCCGACTTCGATGCCCCGGTTGCCGAAATTCCAGTTGCCTTTGAATTTCGGGTGATCCCTCTTGAGCATGTATGCTTCTGCTACTTGTTCTACATCAGACTTCTTCCGCAAACGGCGAAACGCTTTGACTCGGTGAGTTTCGCGGCATTCCGACTTCGATGCCCCGGTTGCCGAAATTCAGTTGCCTTTGAATTTCGGGTGATCCCTCTTGAGCATGTATGCTTCTGCTACTTGTTCTACATCAGACTTCTTCCGCAAACGGCGAAACGCTTTGACTCGGTGAGTTTCGGGCATTCCGACTTCGATGCCCCGGTTGCCGAAATTCAGTTGCCTTTGAATTTCGGGTGATCCCTCTTGAGCATGTATGCTTCTGCTACTTGTTCTACATCAGACTTCTTCCGCAAACGGCGAAACGCTTTGACTCGGTGAGTTTCGCGGCATTCCGACTTCGATGCCCCGGTTGCCGAAATTCAGTTGCCTTTGAATTTCGGGTGATCCCTCTTGAGCATGTATGCTTCTGCTACTTGTTCTACATCAGACTTCTTCCGCAAACGGCGAAACGCTTTGACTCGGTGAGTTTCGCTGCATTCCGACTTCGATGCCCCGATTGCCGAAATTCAGTTGCCTTTGAATTTCGGGTGATCCCTCTTGAGCATGTATGCTTCTGCTACTTGTTCTACATCAGACTTCTTCCGCAAACGGCGAAACGCTTTGACTCGGTGAGTTTCGCGGCATTCCGACTTCGATGCCCCGGTTGCCGAAATTCAGTTGCCTTTGAATTTCGGGTGATCCCTCTTGAGCATGTATGCTTCTGCTACTTGTTCTACATCAGACTTCTTCCGCAAACGGCGAAACGCTTTGACTCGGTGAGTTTCGCGGCATTCCGACTTCGATGCCCCGGTTGCCGAAATTCAGTTGCCTTTGAATTTCGGGTGATCCCTCTTGAGCATGTATGCTTCTGCTACTTGTTCTACATCAGACTTCTTCCGCAAACGGCGAAACGCTTTGACTCGGTGAGTTTCGCGGCATTCCGCCTTCGATGCCCCGATTGCCGAAATAGTTGCCTTTGAATTTCGGGTGATCCCTCTTGAGCATGTATGCTTCTGCTACTTGTTCTACATCAGACTTCTTCCGCAAACGGCGAAACGCTTTGACTCGGTGAGTTTCGCGGCATTCCGACTTCGATGCCCCGGTTGCCGAAATCCAGTTGCCTTTGAATTTCGGGTGATCCCTCTTGAGCATGTATGCTTCTGCTACTTGTTCTACATCAGACTTCTTCCGCAAACGGCGAAACGCTTTGACTCGGTGAGTTTCGCGGCATTCCGACTTCGATGCCCCGGTTGCCGAAATTCCAGTTGCCTTTGAATTTCGGGTGATCCCTCTTGAGCATGTATGCTTCTGCTACTTGTTCTACATCAGACTTCTTCCGCAAACGGCGAAACGCTTTGACTCGGTGAGTTTCGCTGCATTCCGACTTCGATGCCCCGATTGCCGAAATCCAGTTGCCTTTGAATTTCGGGTGATCCCTCTTGAGCATGTATGCTTCTGCTACTTGTTCTACATCAGACTTCTTCCGCAAACGGCGAAACGCTTTGACTCGGTGAGTTTCGCGCATTCCGCTTCGATTGCCCCGGTTGCCGAAATTTGCCTTTGAATTTCGGGTGATCCCTCTTGAGCATGTATGCTTCTGCTACTTGTTCTACATCAGACTTCTTCCGCAAACGGCGAAACGCTTTGACTCGGTGAGTTTCGCGGCATTCCGACTTCGATGCCCGGTTGCCGAAATCCAGTTGCCTTTGAATTTCGGTGATCCCTCTTGAGCATGTATGCTTCTGCTACTTGTTCTACATCAGACTTCTTCCGCAAACGGCGAAACGCTTTGACTCGGTGAGTTTTGCGGCATTCCGACTTCGATGCCCCGGTTGCCGAAATCCAGTTGCCTTTGAATTTCGGGTGATCCCTCTTGAGCATGTATGCTTCTGCTACTTGTTCTACATCAGACTTCTTCCGCAAACGGCGAAACGCTTTGACTCGGTGAGTTTCGCGGCATTCCGACTTCGATGCCCCGGTTGCCGAAATTCCAGTTGCCTTTGAATTTCGGGTGATCCCTCTTGAGCATGTATGCTTCTGCTACTTGTTCTACATCAGACTTCTTCCGCAAACGGCGAAACGCTTTGACTCGGTGAGTTTCACGGCATTCTGACTTCGATGCCCCGGTTGCCGAAATTCAGTTGCCTTTGAATTTCGGGTGATCCCTCTTGAGCATGTATGCTTCTGCTACTTGTTCTACATCAGACTTCTTCCGCAAACGGCGAAACGCTTTGACTCGGTGAGTTTCGCGGCATTCCGCTTCGATGCCCCGGTTGCCGAAATCCAGTTGCCTTTGAATTTCGGGTGATCCCTCTTGAGCATGTATGCTTCTGCTACTTGTTCTACATCAGACTTCTTCCGCAAACGGCGAAACGCTTTGACTCGGTGAGTTTTGCATTCCGCTTCGATGCCCCGATTGCCGAAATTCAGTTGCCTTTGAATTTCGGGTGATCCCTCTTGAGCATGTATGCTTCTGCTACTTGTTCTACATCAGACTTCTTCCGCAAACGGCGAAACGCTTTGACTCGGTGAGTTTCGCTGCATTCCGCCTTCGTTGCCCCGATTGCCGAAATCCGCTTGCCTTTGAATTTCGGGTGATCCCTCTTGAGCATGTATGCTTCTGCTACTTGTTCTACATCAGACTTCTTCCGCAAACGGCGAAACGCTTTGACTCGGTGAGTTTTCGCGCATTCCGACTTCGATGCCCCGATTGCCGAAATCCAATTGCCTTTGAATTTCGGGTGATCCCTCTTGAGCATGTATGCTTCTGCTACTTGTTCTACATCAGACTTCTTCCGCAAACGGCGAAACGCTTTGACTCGGTGAGTTTGCGGCATTCCGACTTCGATGCCCCGGTTGCCGAAATCCAGTTGCCTTTGAATTTCGTGTGATCCCTCTTGAGCATGTATGCTTCTGCTACTTGTTCTACATCAGACTTCTTCCGCAAACGGCGAAACGCTTTGACTCGGTGAGTTTCGCGGCATTCCGACTTCGATGCCCCGGTTGCCGAAATTCAGTTGCCTTGAATTTCGGGTGATCCCTCTTGAGCATGTATGCTTCTGCTACTTGTTCTACATCAGACTTCTTCCGCAAACGGCGAAACGCTTTGACTCGGTGAGTTTCGCGGCATTCCGACTTCGATGCCCCGGTTGCCGAAATTCAGTTGCCTTTGAATTTCGGGTGATCCCTCTTGAGCATGTATGCTTCTGCTACTTGTTCTACATCAGACTTCTTCCGCAAACGGCGAAACGCTTTGACTCGGTGAGTTTCGTGCATTCCGACTTCGATGCCCCGGTTGCCGAAATTCAGTTGCCTTTGAATTTCGGGTGATCCCTCTTGAGCATGTATGCTTCTGCTACTTGTTCTACATCAGACTTCTTCCGCAAACGGCGAAACGCTTTGACTCGGTGAGTTTCGCGGCATTCCGACTTCGATTGCCCCGGTTGCCGAAATTCAGTTGCCTTTGAATTTCGGGTGATCCCTCTTGAGCATGTATGCTTCTGCTACTTGTTCTACATCAGACTTCTTCCGCAAACGGCGAAACGCTTTGACTCGGTGAGTTTCGTGGCATTCCGCTTCGATTGCCCCGGTTGCCGAAATTCCAGTTGCCTTTGAATTTCGGGTGATCCCTCTTGAGCATGTATGCTTCTGCTACTTGTTCTACATCAGACTTCTTCCGCAAACGGCGAAACGCTTTGACTCGGTGAGTTTCGCTGCATTCCGCCTTCGTTGCCCCGATTGCCGAAATCCGCTTGCCTTTGAATTTCGGGTGATCCCTCTTGAGCATGTATGCTTCTGCTACTTGTTCTACATCAGACTTCTTCCGCAAACGGCGAAACGCTTTGACTCGGTGAGTTTCGCTGCGGCATTCCGACTTCGATGCCCCGGTTGCCGAAATCCAGCCTTTGAATTTCGGGTGATCCCTCTTGAGCATGTATGCTTCTGCTACTTGTTCTACATCAGACTTCTTCCGCAAACGGCGAAACGCTTTGACTCGGTGAGTTTCGCGGCATTCCGACTTCGATGCCCCGGTTGCCGAAATCCAGTTGCCTTTGAATTTCGGGTGATCCCTCTTGAGCATGTATGCTTCTGCTACTTGTTCTACATCAGACTTCTTCCGCAAACGGCGAAACGCTTTGACTCGGTGAGTTTTGCATTGACTTTGCCGGGTGATCCCTCTTGAGCATGTATGCTTCTGCTACTTGTTCTACATCAGACTTCTTCCGCAAACGGCGAAACGCTTTGACTCGGTGAGTTTCGCTTTCGACTTCGATGCCCCGAAATTCTTGCCTTTGAATTTCGGGTGATCCCTCTTGAGCATGTATGCTTCTGCTACTTGTTCTACATCACACTTCTTCCGCAAACGGCGAAACGCTTTGACTCGGTGAGTTTTGCGGCATTCCGACTTCGATGCCCCGGTTGCCGAAATCAGTTGCCTTTGAATTTCGGGTGATCCCTCTTGAGCATGTATGCTTCTGCTACTTGTTCTACATCAGACTTCTTCCGCAAACGGCGAAACGCTTTGACTCGGTGAGTTTCGCGGCATTCCGACTTCGATGCCCCGGTTGCCGAAATTCAGTTGCCTTTGAATTTCGGGTGATCCCTCTTGAGCATGTATGCTTCTGCTACTTGTTCTACATCAGACTTCTTCCGCAAACGGCGAAACGCTTTGACTCGGTGAGTTTCGCTGCATTCCGACTTCGATGCCCCGAAATTCAGTTGCCTTTGAATTTCGGGTGATCCCTCTTGAGCATGTATGCTTCTGCTACTTGTTCTACATCAGACTTCTTCCGCAAACGGCGAAACGCTTTGACTCGGTGAGTTTCGCGGCATTCCGACTTCGATGCCCCGATTGCCGAAATCCGCTTGCCTTTGAATTTCGGGTGATCCCTCTTGAGCATGTATGCTTCTGCTACTTGTTCTACATCAGACTTCTTCCGCAAACGGCGAAACGCTTTGACTCGGTGAGTTTCGCTGCATTCCGCCTTCGATTGCCCCGATTGCCGAAATAGCTTGCCTTTGAATTTCGGGTGATCCCTCTTGAGCATGTATGCTTCTGCTACTTGTTCTACATCAGACTTCTTCCGCAAACGGCGAAACGCTTTGACTCGGTGAGTTTCGGCATTCCGACTTCGATGCCCCGGTTGCCGAAATCCAGTTGCCTTTGAATTTCGGGTGATCCCTCTTGAGCATGTATGCTTCTGCTACTTGTTCTACATCAGACTTCTTCCGCAAACGGCGAAACGCTTTGACTCGGTGAGTTTCGCGGCATTCCGACTTCGATGCCCCGGTTGCCGAAATCCAGTTGCCTTTGAATTTCGGGTGATCCCTCTTGAGCATGTATGCTTCTGCTACTTGTTCTACATCAGACTTCTTCCGCAAACGGCGAAACGCTTTGACTCGGTGAGTTTCGCTGCATTCCGCTTCGATTGCCCCGATTGCCGAAATAGCTTGCCTTTGAATTTCGGGTGATCCCTCTTGAGCATGTATGCTTCTGCTACTTGTTCTACATCAGACTTCTTCCGCAAACGGCGAAACGCTTTGACTCGGTGAGTTTCGCGGCATTCCGACTTCGATGCCCCGGTTGCCGAAATCCAGTTGCCTTTGAATTTCGGGTGATCCCTCTTGAGCATGTATGCTTCTGCTACTTGTTCTACATCAGACTTCTTCCGCAAACGGCGAAACGCTTTGACTCGGTGAGTTTCGCGGCATTCCGACTTCGATTGCCCCGGTTGCCGAAATTCAGTTGCCTTTGAATTTCGGGTGATCCCTCTTGAGCATGTATGCTTCTGCTACTTGTTCTACATCAGACTTCTTCCGCAAACGGCGAAACGCTTTGACTCGGTGAGTTTCGCGGCATTCCGACTTCGATGCCCCGTTGCCGAAATAGTTGCCTTTGAATTTCGGGTGATCCCTCTTGAGCATGTATGCTTCTGCTACTTGTTCTACATCAGACTTCTTTCCGCAAACGGCGAAACGCTTTGACTCGGTGAGTTTTGCGGCATTCTGACTTCGATGCCCCGGTTGCCGAAATCCAGTTGCCTTTGAATTTCGGGTGATCCCTCTTGAGCATGTATGCTTCTGCTACTTGTTCTACATCAGACTTCTTCCGCAAACGGCGAAACGCTTTGACTCGGTGAGTTTCGCGGCATTCCGACTTCGATGCCCCGGTTGCCGAAATTCAGTTGCCTTTGAATTTCGGGTGATCCCTCTTGAGCATGTATGCTTCTGCTACTTGTTCTACATCAGACTTCTTCCGCAAACGGCGAAACGCTTTGACTCGGTGAGTTTCGCGGCATTCCGACTTCGATTGCCCCGGTTGCCGAAATTCAGTTGCCTTTGAATTTCGGGTGATCCCTCTTGAGCATGTATGCTTCTGCTACTTGTTCTACATCAGACTTCTTCCGCAAACGGCGAAACGCTTTGACTCGGTGAGTTTCGCGGCATTCCGACTTCGATGCCCCGGTTGCCGAAATTCAGTTGCCTTTGAATTTCGGGTGATCCCTCTTGAGCATGTATGCTTCTGCTACTTGTTCTACATCAGACTTCTTCCGCAAACGGCGAAACGCTTTGACTCGGTGAGTTTCGCGGCATTCCGACTTCGATGCCCCGGTTGCCGAAATTCAGTTGCCTTTGAATTTCGGGTGATCCCTCTTGAGCATGTATGCTTCTGCTACTTGTTCTACATCAGACTTCTTCCGCAAACGGCGAAACGCTTTGACTCGGTGAGTTTCGCGGCATTCCGACTTCGATGCCCCGGTTGCCGAAATTCAGTTGCCTTTGAATTTCGGGTGATCCCTCTTGAGCATGTATGCTTCTGCTACTTGTTCTACATCAGACTTCTTCCGCAAACGGCGAAACGCTTTGACTCGGTGAGTTCGGCGGCATTCCGACTTCGATGCCCCGGTTGCCGAAATTCAGTTGCCTTTGAATTTCGGGTGATCCCTCTTGAGCATGTATGCTTCTGCTACTTGTTCTACATCAGACTTTCTTCCGCAAACGGCGAAACGCTTTGACTCGGTGAGTTTCGCTGCATTCCGACTTCGATTGCCCCGGTTGCCGAAATTTGCCTTTGAATTTCGGGTGATCCCTCTTGAGCATGTATGCTTCTGCTACTTGTTCTACATCAGACTTCTTCCGCAAACGGCGAAACGCTTTGACTCGGTGAGTTTGCGGCATTCCGACTTCGATTGCCCCGGTTTGCCGAAATCCAGTTGCCTTTGAATTTCGGGTGATCCCTCTTGAGCATGTATGCTTCTGCTACTTGTTCTACATCAGACTTCTTCCGCAAACGGCGAAACGCTTTGACTCGGTGAGTTTCGCGGCATTCCGACTTCGATGCCCCGGTTGCCGAAATTCAGTTGCCTTTGAATTTCGGGTGATCCCTCTTGAGCATGTATGCTTCTGCTACTTGTTCTACATCAGACTTCTTCCGCAAACGGCGAAACGCTTTGACTCGGTGAGTTTCGCGGCATTCCACCTTCGATGCCCCGGTTGCCGAAATTCCAGTTGCCTTTGAATTTCGGGTGATCCCTCTTGAGCATGTATGCTTCTGCTACTTGTTCTACATCAGACTTCTTCGCAAACGGCGAAACGCTTTGACTCGGTGAGTTTCGCGGCATTCCGACTTCGAATGCCCCGGTTGCGAAATTCAGTTGCCTTTGAATTTCGGGTGATCCCTCTTGAGCATGTATGCTTCTGCTACTTGTTCTACATCAGACTTCTTCCGCAAACGGCGAAAACGCTTTGACTCGGTGAGTTTCGCGGCATTCCGACTTCGATGCCACGGTTGCCGAAATCCAGTTGCCTTTGAATTTCGGGTGATCCCTCTTGAGCATGTATGCTTCTGCTACTTGTTCTACATCAGACTTCTTCCGCAAACGGCGAAACGCTTTGACTCGGTGAGTTTCGCGGCACATTCCGACTTCGATTGCCCCGGTTGCCGAAATTCAGTTGCCTTTGAATTTCGGGTGATCCCTCTTGAGCATGTATGCTTCTGCTACTTGTTCTACATCAGACTTCTTCCGCAAACGGCGAAACGCTTTGACTCGGTGAGTTTCGCGGCATTCCGACTTCGATGCCCCGGTTGCCGAAATTCAGTTGCCTTTGAATTTCGGGTGATCCCTCTTGAGCATGTATGCTTCTGCTACTTGTTCTACATCAGACTTCTTCCGCAAACGGCGAAACGCTTTGACTCGGTGAGTTTGCGGCATTCCGACTTCGATGCCACCGGTTGCCGAAATTCAGTTGCCTTTGAATTTCGGGTGATCCCTCTTGAGCATGTATGCTTCTGCTACTTGTTCTACATCAGACTTCTTCCGCAAACGGCGAAACGCTTTGACTCGGTGAGTTTGGCGGCATTCCGACTTCGATGCCCCGGTTGCCGAAATCCAGTTGCCTTTGAATTTCGGGTGATCCCTCTTGAGCATGTATGCTTCTGCTACTTGTTCTACATCAGACTTCTTCCGCAAACGGCGAAACGCTTTGACTCGGTGAGTTTCGCGGCATTCCGACTTCGATGCCCCGGTTGCCGAAATTCAGTTGCCTTTGAATTTCGGGTGATCCCTCTTGAGCATGTATGCTTCTGCTACTTGTTCTACATCAGACTTCTTCCGCAAACGGCGAAACGCTTTGACTCGGTGAGTTTCGCGGCATTCCGACTTCGATGCCCGGTTGCCGAAATTCAGTTGCCTTTGAATTTCGGGTGATCCCTCTTGAGCATGTATGCTTCTGCTACTTGTTCTACATCAGACTTCTTCCGCAAACGGCGAAACGCTTTTGACTCGGTGAGTTTCGCGGCATTCCGACTTCGATGCCCCGGTTGCCGAAATTCAGTTGCCTTTGAATTTCGGGTGATCCCTCTTGAGCATGTATGCTTCTGCTACTTGTTTCTACATCAGACTTCTTCCGCAAACGGCGAAACGCTTTGACTCGGTGAGTTTCGCGGCATTCCGACTTCGATGCCCCGGTTGCCGAAATTCAGTTGCCTTTGAATTTCGGGTGATCCCTCTTGAGCATGTATGCTTCTGCTACTTGTTCTACATCAGACTTCTTCCGCAAACGGCGAAACGCTTTGACTCGGTGAGTTTCGCGGCATTCCGACTTCGATGCCCCGGTTGCCGAAATTCAGTTGCCTTTGAATTTCGGGTGATCCCTCTTGAGCATGTATGCTTCTGCTACTTGTTCTACATCAGACTTCTTCCGCAAACGGCGAAACGCTTTGACTCGGTGAGTTTCGCGGCATTCCGACTTCGATGCCCCGGTTGCCGAAATCCAGTTGCCTTTGAATTTCGGGTGATCCCTCTTGAGCATGTATGCTTCTGCTACTTGTTCTACATCAGACTTCTTCCGCAAACGGCGAAACGCTTTGACTCGGTGAGTTTCGCGGCATTCCGACTTCGATGCCCCGGTTTGCCGAAATTCCAGTTGCCTTTGAATTTCGGGTGATCCCTCTTGAGCATGTATGCTTCTGCTACTTGTTCTACATCAGACTTCTTCCGCAAACGGCGAAACGCTTTGACTCGGTGAGTTTCGCGGCATTCCGACTTCGATGCCCCGGTTGCCGAAATCCAGTTGCCTTTGAATTTCGGGTGATCCCTCTTGAGCATGTATGCTTCTGCTACTTGTTCTACATCAGACTTCTTCCGCAAACGGCGAAACGCTTTGACTCGGTGAGTTTCGCGGCATTCCGACTTCGATTGCCCCGGTTGCCGAAATTCAGTTGCCTTTGAATTTCGGGTGATCCCTCTTGAGCATGTATGCTTCTGCTACTTGTTCTACATCAGACTTCTTCCGCAAACGGCGAAACGCTTTGACTCGGTGAGTTTCGCGGCATTCCGACTTCGATGCCCCGGTTGCCGAAATTCCAGTTGCCTTTGAATTTCGGGTGATCCCTCTTGAGCATTGTATGCTTCTGCTACTTGTTCTACATCAGACTTCTTCCGCAAACGGCGAAACGCTTTGACTCGGTGAGTTTCGCGGCATTCTGACTTCGATGCCCCGGTTGCCGAAATCCAGTTGCCTTTGAATTTCGGGTGATCCCTCTTGAGCATGTATGCTTCTGCTACTTGTTCTACATCAGACTTCTTCCGCAAACGGCGAAACGCTTTGACTCGGTGAGTTTCGCGGCATTCCGACTTCGATGCCCCGGTTGCCGAAATTCAGTTGCCTTTGAATTTCGGGTGATCCCTCTTGAGCATGTATGCTTCTGCTACTTGTTCTACATCAGACTTCTTCCGCAAACGGCGAAACGCTTTGACTCGGTGAGTTTCGGCATTCCGACTTCGATGCCCCGGTTGCCGAAATTCAGTTGCCTTTGAATTTCGGGTGATCCCTCTTGAGCATGTATGCTTCTGCTACTTGTTCTACATCAGACTTCTTCCGCAAACGGCGAAACGCTTTGACTCGGTGAGTTTCGCGGCATTCCGACTTCGATGCCCCGGTTTGCCGAAATTCAGTTGCCTTTGAATTTCGGGTGATCCCTCTTGAGCATGTATGCTTCTGCTACTTGTTCTACATCAGACTTCTTCCGCAAACGGCGAAACGCTTTGACTCGGTGAGTTTTCGCGGCATTCTGACTTCGATGCCCGGTTGCCGAAATTCAGTTGCCTTTGAATTTCGGGTGATCCCTCTTGAGCATGTATGCTTCTGCTACTTGTTCTACATCAGACTTCTTCCGCAAACGGCGAAACGCTTTGACTCGGTGAGTTTCGGCATTCTGACTTCGATGCCCCGGTTGCCGAAATCCAGTTGCCTTTGAATTTCGGGTGATCCCTCTTGAGCATGTATGCTTCTGCTACTTGTTCTACATCAGACTTCTTCCGCAAACGGCGAAACGCTTTGACTCGGTGAGTTTCGCGCATTCCGACTTCGATGCCACGGTTGCCGAAATCCAGTTGCCTTTGAATTTCGGGTGATCCCTCTTGAGCATGTATGCTTCTGCTACTTGTTCTACATCACACTTCTTCCGCAAACGGCGAAACGCTTTGACTCGGTGAGTTTCGCGGCATTACGACTTCGATGCCCCGGTTGCCGAAATCCAGTTGCCTTTGAATTTCGGGTGATCCCTCTTGAGCATGTATGCTTCTGCTACTTGTTCTACATCAGACTTCTTCCGCAAACGGCGAAATGCTTTGACTCGGTGAGTTTCGGCATTCTGACTTCGATGCCCCGGTTGCCGAAATTCAGTTGCCTTTGAATTTCGGGTGATCCCTCTTGAGCATGTATGCTTCTGCTACTTGTTCTACATCAGACTTCTTCCGCAAACGGCGAAACGCTTTGACTCGGTGAGTTTCGCGGCATTCCGACTTCGATGCCCCGGTTGCCGAAATTCCAGTTGCCTTTGAATTTCGGGTGATCCCTCTTGAGCATGTATGCTTCTGCTACTTGTTCTACATCAGACTTCTTCCGCAAACGGCGAAACGCTTTGACTCGGTGAGTTTTCGCGGCATTCCGACTTCGATGCCCGGTTGCCGAAATCCAGTTGCTTTGAATTTCGGGTGATCCCTCTTGAGCATGTATGCTTCTGCTACTTGTTCTACATCAGACTTCTTCCGCAAACGGGCGAAACGCTTTGACTCGGTGAGTTTCGCTGCATTCCGACTTCGATGCCCCGGTTGCCGAAATCCCAGTTGCCTTTGAATTTCGGGTGATCCCTCTTGAGCATGTATGCTTCTGCTACTTGTTCTACATCAGACTTCTTCCGCAAACGGCGAAACGCTTTGACTCGGTGAGTTTCGCGGCCCATCAGACTTCCGAAACGAAAACGCTTTCGTTGCCCGACGGGTTAACCGGTGGAAATACCACGAATTGCCTTTGAATTTCGGGTGATCCCTCTTGAGCATGTATGCTTCTGCTACTTGTTCTACATCAAGACTTCTTTCCGCAAACGGCGAAACGCTTTGACTCGGTGAGTTTTCGCGGCATTCCGACTTCGATGCCCCGGTTTTGCCGAAATTCCAGTTGCCTTTGAATTTCGGGTGATCCCTCTTGAGCATGTATGCTTCTGCTACTTGTTCTACATCAGACTTCTTCCGCAAACGGCGAAACGCTTTGACTCGGTGAGTTTCGCGGCATTCCGACTTCGATGCCCCGGTTTGCCGAAATCCAGTTGCCTTTGAATTTCGGGTGATCCCTCTTGAGCATGTATGCTTCTGCTACTTGTTCTACATCAGACTTCTTCCGCAAAACGGCGAAACGCTTTGACTCGGTGAGTTTCGAATGCATTCACTTCGATGCCCCGGTTGCCGAAATCCATTGCCTTTGAATTTCGGGTGATCCTCTTGAGCATGTATGCTTCTGCTACTTGTTCTACATCATACTTCTCCGCAAACGGCGAAAACGCTTTGACTCGGTGAGTTCGCTGCATTCCGACTTCGTTGCCCCGTTTGCCGAAATCCAGTTGCCTTTGAATTTCGGTGATCCTCTTGAGCATGTATGCTTCTGCTACTTGTTCTACATCAGAACTTCTTCCGCAAACGGCGCTTTGACTCGGTGAGTTTCATTACGATTCGATGCCACGGTTGCCGAAATCCAGTTGCCTTTGAATTTCGGTGATCCCTCTTGAGCATGTATGCTTCTGCTACTTGTTCTACATCAGACTTCTTCCCAAACGGCGAAACGCTTTGACTCGGTGAGTTTCGCGGCATTACCGACTTCGATGCCCCGGTTGCCGAAATCCAGTTGCCTTTGAATTTCGGGTGATCCTCTTGAGCATGTATGCTTCTGCTACTGT
>NC_133294.1:305461-319878 GCF_005239225.2 Populus alba | reverse complement strand
ATCACCAGAAATTCAAAAGGCAACTGGATTTCGGCAATCGGGGAATCGAAGTCGGTAATGCCACAAACTCACCGAGTCAAAGCGTTTCGCTGTTTGCGAAGAAGTCTGATGTAGAACCAAGTGCAGACGCATACCATGCCTCAAGAGAGGGATCACCCGAAATTCAAAGGCAACGGGATTTCGCAACCGGGGCATCGAAATCCGAATGCCGCTACACTTCACAGAGTCAAAGCGTTTCGCCGTTGCGGAAGAAGTCTGATGTAGAACAAGTAGCAGAAGCATACATGCTCGCAAGAGGGATTACCCAAAATTCAAGCAACTGGATTTTGTTAACCGGTGGCATCGAAAGTCGTAATGCAGCGAAACTCACCGAGTCAAACCGTTTCGCCGTTTGCGGAAGAAGTCTGATGTAGAACAAGTAGCATAAGCATACATGCTCAAGAGGGATCACCCGAAATTCAAAGGCAACTGGATTTCGGCAAACGGGGAATCAAAGTCGAAATGCCGCAAAACTCACCGAGTCAAAGCGTTTCTCCCTTTGCGGAAGAAGTTTGATGTAGAACAAGTAGTAGAAGCATACATGCTCTAGAGGGATCACCCGAAATTCAAAGGCAACTGGATTTCGGCAACCGGGCATCAAAGTCGGAATGCTCCGCGAAACTCTCCCGAGTCAAAGCGATTCGCCGTTTGCGGGAAGAAGTCTGATGTAGAACAAGTAGCAGAAGCATACATGCTCAAGAGGGATCACCCGAAATTCAAAGGCAACTGGATTTCGGCAACAGGGGCATTGAAGTTAGAATGCCGCTACACTCACTGAGTCAAAGCATTTCGCCGTTTGCGGAAGAATTCTGATGTAGAAAAAGTAGCAGAAGCATACATGCTCAAGCGGGACCACCCGAAATTCAAAGGCAACTAGATTTCGACAACCGGGGCAACGAAGTCGGAATGCCGCGAAACTCACTGAGTCAAAGCGTTTCGCCGTTTGCGGAAGTAGTCTGATGTAGAACAAGTAGCAGAAGCATACATGCTCAAGAGGGATCACCCGAATTTCAAAGGCAACTGGATTTCGTTAACCGTGGCATCGATGTCGTAATTCAGCGAAACTCGCCGAGTCAAAGCGTTTTGCCGTTTGCGGAAGTAGTCTGATGTAGAACAAGTAGCAGAAGCATACATGCTCAAGAGGGATCACCCAAAATTCCAAAGGCAACTGGATTACCGGCACGGGGCATTGAAGTCAAAATGCCGCTACACTCACTGAGTCAAAGCATTTCCCCCGTTTGCGGTAAGAATTACTGATGTAGAAGAAGTAGCAGAAGCATACTATGGAGAGTTGATGCTCAAGCGGACACCCCGAAATTCAAAGGCAACTATGATTTCGACAACCGGGGGCAACGAAGCGAATGCCGCGAAAACTCACGGAGTCAAAAGCGTTTCGCTGTTTGTGGAAGAAGTCTGATGTAGAACAAGTAGCACAAGCATACAAGCTCAAGAGGATCACCTGAAATGAAAGCAATTGGATTTCGGAAACCGGGGCATTCAAAGTCGGAATGCCGCCAAACTCACCGAGTCAAAGCGTTTCGCAGTTTGCGGAAGAAGTCTGATGTAGAACAAGTAGCAGAAGCATACATGCTCAAAGAGGGATCACCGAATTTCGGAGAAGGCAACTGGATTTCGTTAACCGTGAGGGGAGAGCGTCGAAGTCGTAATTTAGTGACTCGCCGAGTCAATGCGTTTGCCGTTTGCGGAAGTAGTCTGATGTAGAACAAGTAGCAGAAGCATAAACATGCTCAAGAGGGATCACCCGAAAATTCAAAGGCAACTGGATTTCCGGCAACAGGGGATCGAAGGCGGAATGCCGCTACACACACTGAGTCAAAGCAAGCGTTTCGCCCGTTTTTTGCGGCAAAAGAAGTGCTCTGATGTAGAACAAGTAGCAGTTAGCATACATGCTCAAGAGATCACCCGAATTTCAAGGCAACTGGATTTCGTTTTAACTATGCTCGAAGTCGTAATTCAGCGAAACTCACCGAGTCAAAGCGTTTTGCCGTTGCGGAATGTAGTCTGATGTAGAACAAGTAGCAGAAAGCCGTACATGCTTTAGAGGGATCACGTCCGAATTCAAAGGCAACTGGATTTCGCAACCGGGCCATCAAAGTTGGAATGCCCGCGAAACTCACGCGAGTCAAAGCGTTTCGCCCTTTGCGGAAGAAGTTTGATGTAGGTTAATGAGTAGCAGAAGCATACATCTCAAGAGGGATCACCCGAAATTCAAAGGCAACTGGGATTTCGGCAACAGTTGCGGGCATCGAAAGTCGGAATGCCACGAAACTCACCGAGTCAAAGCACTTTCGCCGTTTGCAAAAGTAGTCCTGATGCAGAACAAGTAGCAGAAGAATAATGCTCAATGGAGGGATTATTACCCGAAATTCAAAGGCAACTTGTAAACACCCAAAACGAAAATATATTATATATATGTCTATATATATATATATATATGTATAGAATAGTTATCTATATAAGAGAAAGAGAGAGAGAAAGATGGTGATGAACGCAGATTTCGCTGCCCGATGCATGAGAAATCGGGCAGCGACCCAGTTTTCGCTGCCGATTCTGGTTTTTGGCAGCGACGCAGTTTCGCTGCCGATTCTGGATGGGCAGTGACGCAGTTTCGCTGCCGATGCAGAAATCAAAAATTGGCAGCGAGCCAGATGTCGCTGCCGATGCAGAAATCGTGTCAGCGACGCAGTTTTGGGCTGCCGAATTCTCAATCAACAGTGATGCACAGCTGGGAGGAGGGGTAAAAAAACTGGTTTTTAGATAAACCAAACAAGGATAAGGACACACCTAAACCCACCCCCCAAACAACCCAATTCATTTGATGGGTAGTATATAAATACAAAGAGGGGAGAGAGAAGGACCCATCTTCTTCCCAAACCAGCAGCTGCATGTCATTCTTCCCTTCCCTTTCACATCAAAAACGTGAAATCAAACTAGTAGAGTGTCTTGTGTGAGCTTGTGAGGGAGAGATGAGAAACTTGAGAGAGGAGTGGGCAGCTGCATAGAGGGAGAGGAAAAAGAGAGCTGGAAAACGTGAGAGGAAGAAGAAGGAGGAGAACCAGCAGCTGAAGAGAAAAGAATAGTGTCAAACCTTCCTCAAACTTGGTTAAAATCAGAAGGTATGGGTCATGGAACTCCCTTTCCTCTCCCCCTTAAGATCAAAAACGAAAATGAAGAAGAAAAGCCCTAAGAAAATTAATCTAAGACTTAGCCAAACTATGGGGGAAACTGAAATTAAACTAGGAGATTCTAGCAAACAGAAGTGAAATAAAGTCAATTTCAGAACATCTAACAATTATGGTAGAAGCTGGCTTTAACTATGGGGTAAGCCAGCATGCATGTGTGTGTGTTTCTGCTGGAATGAATGTGTTTTCTGCTGTGATGTTGGTGCTGAAATAAATGTGTTCTGTTGAGATGTTGCTGCTGGAATTAATGTGTTCTGGTGTGTGATGATTGTTGCTGGAATTTAATGTGTTTCTGCTGTGATGTTCTTGCTGAATTTAATGTGTTCTGCTGTGATGTTAGTGCTGGAATTTAATGTGTTCTGCTGTGAAGTTCTTGCTGGAATTTAATGTGTTCTGCTGTGATGTTAGTGCTGGAATTTAATGTGTTTTTGCTGTGATGTTATTGCTGGAATTTTTGTTGAAGAACTATGTGCTGAAATTGATGGTTCCGAGTTGCGAAATTCTGTTTTGCTGCCGCAACGGAACCTCCTGCAGCGAATTGATATTCGCTGCCGATTTGTGTGTTGCGCAGCGAAATTCTGTTTCGCTGCCGCAACTGAACCTGCTGCAGCGAATTGATATTCGCTGCCGATTTGTGTGTTGCGCAGCGAAATTCTGTTTCGCTGCCGCAATTGAACCTGCTGCAGCGAATTGATATTCGCTGCCGATTTTGTGTGTGGCGCATGCGAAATTATGTGTTTCGCTGCCGCGACTGAACTTCCTGTAGCGAATCGATATTCGCTGCCAAGTTGTGCGTTGTGCAGCGAAACTGCGGCACCAACAGCGATGCAGTGATCGCTGCCGAACTGGCAGCCCGCAGCGAACCAGTTCTCGCTGCCGAATTCCTACAATAAGCCTCCTAGGCAGGAATGACTTAAATGCTAGTAACAATCTCATGTTATGATAGTGTAAAATATGGAACACTTGAATGTGAACATATGAACTCTTGAAATAAGTGTGATGATGAGTATGATTCAAAAATAAAATAAATGCAACTGTGCTGATTTGTGACTATTGATGTCTTAGTGGTGTGCGGTCGGGATTGGACCATCATCAAGACAGGATCGACCCACAGGTGGAGCAGGTAGGTGACTTGCACCTTCCTTTTTCTTACGTTTGAATCTTAAAAATATTTAACTTGAGTACTATCATATTTGTTAGAACCAATATTAGATTGATGAACGCTTAAATGTTGATTAAAGATTGATTAGCTTCGGCTAATGGCATCCGAATGGATGGCCGGGACAAAAGAGTGATTAGCTTCGGCTAATGGCATCCCAACGGATGGCCGGGACAAAGAATGATTAGCTTCGGCTAATGGCGTCCGAACGGATGGCCGGGACAAAAAAAAAATGATTAGCTTCGGCTAATGGCATCCGAAGGGATGGCCGAGACAAAAGAATGATTAGCTTCGGCTAATGGCATCCGAAAGGATGGCCGGGACAAAGGAGTGATTAGCTTCGGCTAATGGCATCCAAACGGATGGCCGGGACAAAGAATGATTAGCTTTGGCTAATGGCGTCCGAATGGATGGCCGAGATGAAGGACTGATTAGCTTCGGCTAATGGCATCCAAACGGATGGATGGCCGGGATAAAAGAGTGATTCTGCTGCCGATACAGAAATCGGCAGCAACGCAGATTCCGCTGCCGATTCTGGATCGGCAGCGACGCAGATTCTGCTGCCGATACAGAAATCGGCAGCGACGCAGATTTCCGCTGCCGATTCTGGATCGGCAGCGACGCAAATTCTGCTGCCGATACAGAAATCGGCAGCGACGCAGATTCCGCTGCCGATTCTGGATCGGCAGCGACGCAGCTTTCGCCATGGATGGCCGACACAAATGAATGACTAGTTTTGGCGAATGGCATCCGAAAACTTGTGTATCTATATGTACTACTAGTTGTTGTAGCAAATACATGAAGAAAATTATAATTGTTAATGTGTTTATTTAATTTTGCCAAACCGTGAGTTACCGTATTCTTATTATTATTAAATATTTGCATTCTCTTAAATGTTTGTACTGCTGCAGGGACTTCACACCAAC
This sequence comes from Populus alba, assembly GCF_005239225.2. Lineage (NCBI taxonomy): Eukaryota > Viridiplantae > Streptophyta > Magnoliopsida > Malpighiales > Salicaceae > Populus > Populus alba. Next base: position 314,551 of record NC_133294.1, on the reverse strand, counting down.
GAGATGTCTAGGAAACCCGATACACGGGAACCTACTTTTGCAAGGAACTATGTAGATGTATCTTAAATCACAATGTATTTTGTATGGATCAATGTACTAAATGTATAACTTTTATTAGATCCTTTTTTGTTTAAAATTTGTGATGACTATTAGTAGGATAAGAATGCAAACTCATGTCCATGTATATATTTTAATACGAACTTCAAATCATGCAACTTAATATTATGTGCTTGTGTAAGATTTCGCTCTTAAATGAAATGGTGATTGTATGGATTGTATTTTTGATGATGTGAGAATTCAAGTTCTTTGATTTCCGGCAACCATGTTGATTAAATATAATATATATAAAAAAAAAAAAAAAAAATTTACTGTTTGTGTTGGGCTTAGAAAGCCGGGTTGTTACACAACTGGATTTCGGCAACCGGGGAATCGAAGGCGGAATGCCCCGAAACTCACCGAGTCAAATCGTTTCGTCTTTTGCGGAAGAAGTCTGATGTAAAACAAGTAGCAGAACCATATATGCTCAAGAGGGATCACCCGAAATTCAAAGGCAACTGGATTTCGGCAACCGGGGCATCGAAGTCGGAATGCCGCGAAACTCGCCGAGTCAAAGCGTTTCGCCATTTGCGGAAGAAATCTGATGTAGAACAAGCAGCACAAGCATACATGCTCAAGAGGGATCACCCGAAATTTAAAGGCAACTGGATTTCGGCAACCGGGGCATCAAAGTCGAAATGCCGCGAAACTCACCGAGTCAAAGCGTTTCGCCCTTTGCCGAAGAAGTTTGATGTAGAACAAGTAGCAGAAGCATACATGCTCAAGAGGGGTCACTCGAAATTCAAAGGCAACTGGATTTCATTAACCGTGGCATCGAAGTCGTAATGCAACGAAACTCACCAAGCAAAGCATTTCGCCGTTTGCGGTAGTAGTCTGATGTAGAACAAGTAGCAGAAGCATACATGCTCAAGAGGGATCACCCAAAATTTAAAGGCAACTGGATTTCGGCAACCGGGGCATCGAAGTTGGAATGCCCCGAAACTCACCGAGTCAAAGCGCTTCGCCGTTTGCGGAAGAAGTCTGATGTAGAACAAGTAGCAGAAGCATACATGCTCAAGAGGGATCACCAGAAATTCAAAGGAAACTGGATTTCGGCAATCGGGGAATCGAAGTCGGAATACCACCAAACTCACCGAGTCAAAGCGTTTTTGCCGTTTGCGGAAGAAGTCTGATGTAGAACAAGTAGCAGAAGCATACATGCTCAAGAGGGGTCACACGAAATTCAAAGGCAACTGAATTTCGGCAACCGGGGAATCGAAGTCGGAAAGCCACGAAACTCACCGAGTCAAAGCGATTCGCCGTTCGCGGAAGAAGTCTGATGTAGAACAAGTAGCAGAAGCATACATTCTCAAGAGGGATCACCCGCAATTCAAAGGCAACTAGATTTTGGCAGCAGGGGCATCGAAGTCGGAATGCCGCGAAACTCACCGAGTCAAATCGTTTCGCCATTCGCGTAAGTAGTCTGATGTAGAACAAGTAGCAGAAGCTTACATGCTCAAGAGGGATCACCCGAAATTCAAAGACAACTGGATTTCGGCAACCGGGGAATCGAAGTCGGAATGCCGCGAAACTCACCGAGTCAAAGCGTTTTGCCGTTTGCGGAAGTAGCCTGATGTTGAACAAGTAGCAGAAGCATACAAGTAGGAGAAGCATACATGCTCAAGAGGGATCACCCGAAATTCAAATGCAACTGGATTTCGGCAACCGTGGCATCAAAGTCGGAATGCCGTAAAACTCACCGAGTCAAAGCGTTTCGCCGTTTGCGGAAGAAGTCTGATGTAGAACAAGTAGCAGAAGCATACATGCTCAAGAGGGATCACCCGAAATTTAAAGGCAACTGGATTTCGGCAACCGGGGCATCGAAGTCGGAATGCCACGAAACTCACCGAGTCAAAGCGTATCGCCGTTTGCGGAAGAAGAATGATGTAGAACAAGTAGCAGAAGCATACATACTCAAGAGGGATCACCCGAAATTGAAAGGCAACTGGATTTCGGCAACCTGGCATCAAAGTCGGAATGCAGCGAAACTCACCGAGTCAAAGTGTTTCGCCGTTTGCGGAAGTAGTCTGATGTAGAACAAGTAGCAGAAGCATACATGCTCAAGAGGGATCACCCGAAATTCAAAGGCAACTAGATTTCGGCATCCGGGGCATCGAAGTCAGAATGCCACCAAACTCACCGAGTCAAAGAGTTTCGCTGTTTGCGGAAGAGGTCTCATGTAGAACAAGTAGCAGAAGCATACATGTTCAAGAGGGATCACACGAAATTGAAAGGCAACTGGATTTCGGCAACCTGGCATCAAAGTCGGAATGCCGCGAAACTTACCGAGTCAAAGCGTTTCGCCGTTTGCGGAAGAAGTCTGATGTAGAACAAGTAGCAGAGGCATACATGCTCAAGAGAGATCACCTGAAATTCAAAGGCATTTGGATTTCGGCAACCGGGGAATCGAAGTCGGAATGCCACTAAACTCACCGAGTCAAAGCGTTTCGCCGTTTGCGGAAGAAGTCTGATGTAGAACAAGTAGCAGAAGCATACATGCTCAAGAGGGATCACCCGAAATTCAAAGGCAACTGGATTTCGGCAACCGGGGCATCGAAGTCAGAATGCCACCAAACTCACCGAGTCAAAGAGTTTCGCTGTTTGCGGAAGAGGTCTCATGTAGAACAAGTAGCAGAAGCATACATGTTCAAGAGGGATCACACGAAATTGAAAGGCAACTGGATTTCGGCAACCTGGCATCAAAGTCGGAATGCCGCGAAACTTACCGAGTCAAAGCGTTTCGCCGTTTGCGGAAGAAGTCTGATGTAGAACAAGTAGCAGAGGCATACATGCTCAAGAGAGATCACCTGAAATTCAAAGGCATTTGGATTTCGGCAACCGGGGAATCGAAGTCGGAATGCCACTAAACTCACCGAGTCAAAGCGTTTCGCCGTTTGCGGAAGAAGTCTGATGTAGAACAAGTAGCAGAAGCATACATGCTCAAGAGGGATCACCCGAAATTCAAAGGCAACTGGATTTTCGGCAACCGGGGCAACGAAGTCGGAATGCCGCGAAACTCACTGAGTCAAAGCGTTTCGCCGTTTGCGGAAGTAGTCTGATGTAGAACAAGTAGCAGAAGCATACATGCTCAAGAGGGATCACCCGAATTTCAAAGGCAACTGGATTTCGTTAACCGTGGCATCGATGTCGTAATTCAGCGAAACTCGCCGAGTCAAAGCGTTTTGCCGTTTGCGGAAGTAGTCTGATGTAGAACAAGTAGCAGAAGCATACATGCTCAAGAGGGATCACCCAAAATTCAAAGGCAACTGGATTACGGCAATAGGGGCAACGAAGTCGGAATGCCGCGAAACTCACTGAGTCAAAGCGTTTCGCCGTTTGCGGAAGTAGTCTGATGTAGAACAAGTAGCAGAAGCATACATGCTCAAGAGGGATCACCCGAATTTCAAAGGCAACTGGATTTCGTTAACCGTGGCATCGATGTCGTAATTCAGGGAAACTCGCCGAGTCAAAGCGTTTTGCCGTTTGCGGAAGTAGTCTGATGTAGAACAAGTAGCAGAAGCATACATGTTCAAGGAGGATCACACGAAATTGAAAGGCAACTGGATTTCGGCAACCTGGCATCAAAGTCGGAATGCCGCGAAACTTACCGAGTCAAAGCGTTTCGCCGTTTGCGGAAGAAGTCTGATGTAGAACAAGTAGCAGAGGCATACATGCTCAAGAGAGATCACCCGAAATTCAAAGGCATTTGGATTTCGGCAACCGGGGAATCGAAGTCGGAATGCCACTAAACTCACCGAGTCAAAGCGTTTCGCCGTTTGCGGAAGAAGTCTGATGTAGAACAAGTAGCAGAAGCATACATGCTCAAGAGGGATCACCCGAAATTCAAAGGCAACTGGATTTCGGCAACCGGGGCATCGAAGTCCGAATGCAGCTAAACTCACAGAGTCAAAGCGTTTCGCCGTTTGCGGAAGAAGTCTGATGTAGAACAAGTTGCAGAAGCATACATGCTCTAGAGGGATCACCCGAAATTCAAAGGCAACTGGATTTCGGCAACCGGGGCAACGAAGTCCGAATGCCGCTAAAGTCACAGAGTCAAAGCGTTTCGCCGTTTGCGGAAGAAGTCTGATGTAGAACAAGTAGCAGAAGCATACATGCTCAAGAGGGATCACCCGAAATTCAAAGGCAACTGGATTTCGTAAACCGTCGCATCGAAGTCGTAATGCAGCGAAACTCACCGAGTCAAATTGTTTCGCCGTTTGCGGAATTAGTCTGATGTAGAACAAGTAGCAGAAGCAAACATGCTCAAGAGGGATCACCCAAAATTCAAAGCAACTAGATTTCGGCATCTGGGGCATCGAAGTCAGATTGCCACCAAACTCACCGAGTCAAAGAGTTTCGCTGTTTGCGGAAGAGGTCTCATGTAGAAACAAGTAGCAGAAGCATACATGCTCAAGAGGGATCACCCGAAATTGAAAGGCAACTGGATTTCGGCAACCTGGCATCAAAGTCGGAATGCCGCGAAACTTACCGAGTCAAAGCGTTTCGCCGTTTTCGGAAGAAGTCTGATGTAGAACAAGTAGCAGACGCATACATGCTCAAGAGGGATCACCCGAAATTCAAAGGCAACTGGATTTCGGAAACCGGGGCATCGAAGTCCGAATGCCGCTAAACTCACAGAGTCAAAGCGTTTCGCCGTTTGCGGAAGAAGTCTGATGTAGAACAAGTTGCAAAAACATACATGCTCTAGAGGGATCACCCGAAATTCAAAGGCAACTGGATTTCGGCAACCGGGGAACGAAGGCGGAATGCCGCGAAACTCAACGAGTCAAAGCGTTTCGCCGTTTGCGGAAGAAGTCTGATGTAGAACAAGTAGCAGAAGCATACATGCTCAAGAGGGATCACCCGAAATTGAAAGGCAACTGGATTTTGGCAACCTGGCATCAAAGTCGGAATGCCGCGAAACTCACCGAGTCAAAGCGTTTCGCCGTTTGCGGAAGAAGTCTGATGTAGAACAAGTTACAGAGGCATACATGCTCAAGAGAGATCACCCGAAATTCAAAGGCAACTGGATTTCGGCAACGGGGGAATCAAAGTCGGAATGCCGCCAAACTTACCAAGTCGAAGCGTTTCGCCGTTTGCGGATGAAAGTCTAATGTAGAACAAGTTGCAGAGGCATACATGCTCAAGAGAGATCACCCGAAATTCAAAGCAACTGGATTTCGGCAACCGGGGAATCGAAGTCGAAATGCCGCCAAACTCACCGAGTCAAAGCGTTTCGCTGTTTGCGGAAGAAGTCTGATGTAGAACAAGTAGCAGAAGCATCCATGCTCAAGAGGGATCACCCAAAATTCAAAGGCAACTGGATTTCGTTAACCGTGGCATCGAAGTCGTAATGCAGCGAAAACTCACCGAGTGTCAAAGCGTTTCGCCGTTTGCGGAAGAAGTCTGATGTAGAACAAGTAGCAGAAGCATACATGCTCAAGAGGGATCACCCGAAATTCAAAGGCAACTGGATTTCGGCAACCGGGGCAACGAAGTCGGAATGCCGCGAAACTTACCGAGTCAAAGCGTTTCGCCATTTGTGGAAGAAGTCTGATGTAGAACAAGTAGTAGAAGCATACATGCTCAAGAGGGATAACCTGAAATTTAAAGGCAACTGGATTTCGGCAACCAGGGCATCGAAGTCGGAATGCCACGAAACTCACCGAGTCAAAGCGTTTCGCCGTTTGCAGAAGAAAGTCTGATGTAGAACAAGTAGCAGAAACATACATGCTCAAGAGGGATCACCCGAAATTCAAAGGCAACTGGATTTCGTAAACCGTGGCATCGAAGTTGTAATGCAGCGAAACTCACCGAGTCAAAGTGTTTTCGCCGTTTGCGGAAGTAGTCTGATGTAGAACAAGTAGCAGAAGCATACATGCTCAAGAGGGATCACCCGAAATTCAAAGGCAACTGGATTTCGACATCCGGGGTCATCGAAGTCAGAATACCACCAAACTCACCGAGTCAAAGCGTTTCGCTGTTTGCGGAAGAGGTCTCATGTAGAACAAGTAGCAGAAGCATACATGCTCAAGAGGGATCACCCGAAATTCAAAGGCAACTGGATTTCGGCAACCTGGCATCAAAGTCGGAATGCCACGAAACTCCAACCGAGGGGGTCAAAGCGTTTTCGCCGTTTTGCGGAAGAAGTCTGATGTAGAACAAGTTTGCAGAGGCATACATGCTCAAGAGGATCACCCGAAATTCAAAGCAACTGATTTCGGCAACCGGGAATCGAAGTCGAAATTGCCGCCAAACTCACGAGTCAAAGCGTTTCGCCGTTTGCGGAAGAAGTCTGATGTAGAACAAGTAGCAGAAGCATACATGCTCAAGAGGGATCACCCGAAATTCAAAGGCAACTGAATTTCGGCAACCGGGGCAACGAAGGCGGAAATGGCCGCGAAAACTCACCGAGTCAAAGCGTTTCGCCGTTTGCGGAAGAAGTCTGATGTAGAACAAGTAGCAGAAGCATACATGCTCAAGAGGGATCACCCGAAATTTAGAGGCAACTGGATTTCGGTAACCGAGGCATCGAAGTCGGAATTGCACGAAACTCACCGAGTCAAAGCGTTTCGCCGTTTGCAGAAGAAGTCTGATGTAGAACAAGTAGCAGAAGCATACATGCTCAAGAGGGATCACCCGAAATTCAAAGGCAACTGGATTTCGTAAACCGTGGCATCGAAAGTCGGAAATGCAGCGAAACCTCACCGAAGTCAAAGTGTTTCGCCGTTTGCGGAAGTAGTCTTGATGTTAGAACAAGTAGCAGAAGCATACATGCTCAAAGAGGGATCACCCGAAATTCAAAGGCAACTGGATTTCGGAACAATCCGGGGCATCGAAGTCAGAATGCACCAAACTCACCGAGTCAAAGCGTTTCGCTGTTGCGAAGAGGTCTCATGTAGAACAAGTAGCAGAAGCATACATGCTCAAGAGGGATCACCCGAAATTGATAGGCAACTGGATTTCGGCAACCTGGCATCAAAGTCGGAATGCCACGAAACTTACCGAGTCAAAGCGTTTCGCCGTTTGCGGAAGAAGTCTGATGTAGAACAAGTTGCAGAGCATACATGCTCAAGAGAGATCACACCCGAAATTCAAAAGCAACTGAATTTCGGCAACCGGGGAATCGAAGTCGAAATGCCGCCAAACTCACCGAGTCAAAGCGTTTCGCCGTTTGCGGAAGAAGTCTGATGTAGAACAAGTAGCAGAAGCATACATGCTCAAGAGGGATCACCCGAAATTGAAAGGCAACTGGATTTTGGCACCTGGCATCAAAGTCGGAATGCCGCGAAACTCACCGAGTCAAAGCGTTTCGCCGTTTGCGGAAGAAGTCTGATGTAGAACAAGTTACAGAGGCATACATGCTCAAGAGAGATCACCCGAAATTCAAAGGCAACTGGATTTCGGCAACGGGGGAATCAAAGTCGGAATGCCGCCAAACTTACCAAGTCGAAGCGTTTCGCCGTTTGCGGATGAAGTCTAATGTAGAACAAGTTGCAGAGGCATACATGCTCAAGAGAGATCACCCGAAATTCAAAGCAACTGGATTTCGGCAACCGGGGAATCGAAGTCGAATGCCGCCAAACTCACCGAGTCAAAGCGTTTCGCTGTTTGCGGAAGAAGTCTGATGTAGAACAAGTAGCAGAAGCATACATGCTCAAGAGGATCACCCGAAATTCAAAGGCAACTGGATTTCGTTAACCGTGGCAATCGAAGTCGTAATGCAGCGAAACTCACCGAGTCAAAGCGTTTCGCCGTTTGCGGAAGAAGTCTGATGTAGAACAAGTAGCAGAAGCATACATGCTCAAGAGGGATCACCCGAAATTCAAAGGCAACTGGATTTCAAGAGGGTCAACCGGAATTTCGGCAACGAAGTCGGAATGCCGGCGAAACTTACCGAGTCAAAGCGTTTCGCCGTTTGTGGAAGAAGTCTGATGTAGAACAAGTAGCAGAAGCATCCATGCTCAAGAGGATCACCCAAAATTCAAAGGGCAAGTCGTTTTCGTTAATTCACCGAGGTTCAAGTCAAAGTAACATCGAAATTCGCAAACCTGTGATTTCGCAACAACGGGGCAACGGGGGCAACGAAAGTTCGGAATGCGCCGCGACAACTAACCGAGTCCAAAGCGTTTCGCCGTTTGTGGAAGTAAGTCTGATGTAGAACAAGTAGCCAGAAGCATACATGCTCAAGAGAGGGATCACCCGAAATTCAAAGGAAAACTCAGGCAACCGGCAATTCCCGAAGTCGGCCACCGGGGCAGCGTTTCGCCGTTTCGAAAGTCTGATGTAGAAATGCCCAGAAGCATAAACTAGAGGGATCCACCCGAAATTCAAAGTCGGTAATGTAGCGAAACTCCACCGTTCCGTTTTGCGGAATTAAGTCTGATTGTAGAACAAGTACAGCAGACCCACACAACGATGCTCAAGAGGGATCACCCGAAATTCAAAGCAACTAGCATTTTCGTAAACCGTCGCATCGAAGTCGTAAATGTAGCGAAACTCACTGAGTCAAACTTCGCCGTTTGCGGAATTAGTCATGTAGACAAGTAAGCAGAAGCATTACATGCTCAAGAGGATCACCGAATCAAAGGCAACTATTTCGGCACCCTGGCATCGAAGTCAGAAGGCCTCGGAAACTCATCACCGAGTCAAAGCGTTTTTTCGTGTTTTGCGGAAGAAGTCTGATGTTTTAGAACAAGTAGCAGAAGCATACATGCTCAAGAGGGATCACCCTGAAAATTGAAAAGGCAACTGAAATTTCCGGCCAACCTGGCATCAAAGTGCCGCGAAACGGAATGACCCGTTAATGCGAATCGGAGAAAGCAAGAAGTTAATTCATGCTCAAGAGGGAAATCAGCCCTCAAAGGCAACAACTGTTTTTTCAGCAACCGGCCGAAATTCAAGCGTTTCTTTGTAGAACAAGGCATCGAAGATGCTCTAGAGATCGGAAATTCAAAAGCGGCAACATTGCGAAGCAACCGATGGGCAACGAAC